>NW_009605868.1:7259-8364 GCF_000690535.1 Cariama cristata | reverse complement strand
TATATATATCTATATCTATATATATATCTATATATCTGCTTCCACAACTGATCCTTTTCAGACTCATAAATACTTCCCCCTGAGAATAGCTTATTTAGTTTAAAATTATCTTCAATATTAAACTAACCAGCTACAGAAAATATTTTTTTTTTTTTTTTTAAGCTAGAGGAGCACTAATACCCTTCCTGTGCACACTTTATCACACACAGCACTGCAGCCCCTACCCACAAGCTGCTCTCAACGACTTCACGTGCAACTCATTCTACTAACGTCAGGTCTCAAACCACGTCTGCTTTGATATATCCACTTTGTAACAAACCAAACGAAGGGAACAGTCACTAAAAGCACCCTGAATTTCCTCCTGGGACATTAGCCCTCCTCACCCCCAAGCCTGACACGAGCCCATGCACCACAAACACCGGCTGGCTGCTGGTTTAATCCTGGCACTAACGAGCCTTCTTCACCCTCTGCCCTCCTCATTACCCCCTTCCACCGCAGGGACTCCCAAGGGAGTCTGGAAGCACACAGTGCAAATGGGAGGGCAGGGGGACCATGCAGCAGGTCCCTGGGGAGCAGCAGAGCTGGGAGGGCACCTCTTCAGCCAGATCCCTGCTCCAGTGCTGCCGAGCAAGCGCCAGGCAATGAAACCCTTCAGGTCACTTGGGACGGGGTCAAGGCAGCCGGTGTCAAATGGGGAGGAGAAGAGGGGCTGCCCCGGGGCTCAGGGAGGGCTCTTTGGGACAAAATCCAACTCAGCCCTATGGATCCATGTACATCCAGCCACCAGGTCGCTCCTCCTTTCCCACCTTGCTCAGGGCTGGGGCAGCTCTCATGCTCGGTTCCCTCAGCACTCAAGCATGGCCCCCAGCATGGCAGGGAACTTTGGCTGGAGGTAAGCAACCCTCACAGGCAGCTCCTGGCCAAAAGATAAGGCTGCACATGGCCGGCAGGCCCCGGCGAGGCCAGCGCGGTCGGTCGGTCGGGAGCAAAGCGTGAGCCAAGGCCTTGGGGAACTGGTCAGGCCGGTTCCCGAACCGAGGCGGGCTGCCCTGCCCACACCCTGCACCCTGTCCTGAAGAGCAGCACTGGTCCCACAGCTCCCTGC
>NW_009605868.1:4659-6741 GCF_000690535.1 Cariama cristata | reverse complement strand
CTGCACAGCTGCAGCTCTGACACACAGGGCGAGCACCGGCACCCCCAAATCGGCTCCAGCAAGTACTCAGGTACCCGGCTCCGGTACCATCAACAGCATACAGGGTGCAATGCAGCCTCACGGGGCTGACTCAAGCAGCTGGGTAGCAAGTCCTGTAATTGATGTCCTGTCCGCAGCGCAGCAGCTCAGCTGGTTTCAGGTAAACTGTGCTCGAAACTACCCCGCCCAGAAGGGCTGGGGCAGCCCAGGCACCCAGCGCCTCTCACAAGCATGTTTGCGGAGTGTGCAGCCGACAGAGCTGAGGAGGGTCAGGAAGGGCCATGCTGGGGTAAAGCTCTCGCCTGGGATCACCCTCTGAGCAAGATGCTGCCCAGCTCCTGTCTGAAGCCATCTGCGTGTATGTGAGGGGACACAGTGCTGCAGAGGCCACCAAAGCCATGTGGAGGGATGCATCAAGAGACAAGAGATGCTACAAGCAGCCTGGAGGCAGCAGGGAGCTCTCTGGCTTGCAGGCATGCCCCGATACGTGCAGCAAATATCTAGAGACTCAAAGGCTCAACTCAAGCTGGATCCAGCCTAAACCCTGCTCCACCTATGAGGGGGTCCATAGGACAGCAGGGGAGCACGGGCAGGGCTAGGAAGAAGATGCTTATTCAACACGGTGCCCAGCTCGCTGCACACCCCCAGCACGGAGCGCTGAGATGCTGAGTCAAGCAAGATGCTTGCAGAGCCTCGCAGGAAGGCGTGAATTGCAGGAACCCAGAGCTGCAGCTCTCCCCTCCTGCCAGGCTGGGCTCGCACTGGGTCCAGCAACAGCCTGAAACCCCTCTGCACGGAGCAGCCATGCAGTGGGAGATGCAGGCTGAGGCAGCCTCAGCCCTTGTCATCCTTCCCACAGGAAAGGAGAAGCATCCCCTGCTCCCATCAGCCCCCACCTGCAACAGGCTGTGCAGGGCGAGGATTTACAAGATTATCTTAATTATCAAGTTAAAATTACTCATTAGCTGTCACACTACTCGTGCTGCAGCGGGCAGGAGGCAGGCAGTGAGCAGGGGCTGTGCTGGTAGTCCAGGACTTGCAGCAGTTAGAGCTGCACGGCTGCTTAACCCCTGCCTGCCCCACACCTAGCTCCGGACCAAAAGCGCATCGAGGGCTCAGGGCAATAATCCTCCTAAGAGCTCATCTCCCCTCCAGCCAGATCCTGCCGCAGGAATGGCAGGAGAAGACAGGGAGAAGCCTGTTAGCAGTGAATGGTTTGACAGCATCCCGAACACTGCCCCGAGCTGCCTGGGGCAGAAGCAGCACTGGACGCCCAGCATTTTGTCATTTCCCAGTGGTCCCCAGTGAGTCAGCCTGGCCAGCAGCCACCCAGGGCTCTGTAAAGACACCAGTGCTTTCTAAAGCAGAGCAGCCCTTGGAAAAGGCACTCAAGTGCAGAGCACCCAGCCCTGGCAAACAGTGCAAAAGCACCGCTCTCCCTGCTGCACCCTCCAGGCTTCACGATGCATCTATCACACTTGCTTCCCTGGTTGCCAAAACATCTGTCCACGGATGTGCTGCACGGCCCAGGCTGAACCATCCCACCCTGCCAGCCGCACTGGTGGGATATACCCATCCCACCCACCTCTGGCTGCCGGGAGCAAGGGGGCAGGCAGGGAGCAGGCAGTGAGGGCTGAGCCTTACCGGACATAGAGAGATCTCTTCTCGCTTGTCCGGAGCGAGCCGGAGCCGGAGCTCATGCTGCTGTTCATCATCTGGCGTGGATCGTGGACTCAAAGCGGCTGTACTCTGCAGGGAGAGAAGTGGTCAATGCAGGCAGGAGTTGCCCCTGAACCAAGCCCCAACACCGAGCAGGGCACAACTGGTAAGTGCCAAGAGAGGCAATGTCAGCCTGTCCATGGGGCATCTTGCCCACGAGCCCATCCGTCCCTGCACATGAGGGAGGACAAAGCCGAAGAGGCTGCAGCACCCTGCAGGAGTCCAGGCAGGGCACCCAGAGCGGGCTGGGCACCAGCTGCTCCCAAACCCACACCAGACCCCTGCACAGGCACCTCAGGGAATGGCTGACCAGACCCCCAACGC
>NW_009605868.1:951-4466 GCF_000690535.1 Cariama cristata | reverse complement strand
TCCCCAGCAGGGATGGGGAAGGGGAGAGGGAAAGCACAGCCCCCGCCCATGGAAGGGGAAGGGGGAAGAGGAATTCACCTTTCACTCCTACATCCCCGTGGCAGAGACCCACAGCAGGAGCCTGGGGACCCTCCAGGAGCCACCGCCACCACCTCCCTGCCGGGTGGCTGGACGGGAGCAGCCACCACCCTGGCGCCTGCCGTACCTTCAGCCGGGTGTAAAGGTCGGGCCGGCAAACAGAGGGTGGAGGTACGGGCCCTGCTTACCCAGGGCCGACTGGGAAAGGTTTGCTGGGTGGCAAATAACTGCGGCACCACGGCAGCTGCCGGCACCACCACAGCCCACCCCAGGAGTTCTCACCCTTGATGTTGTCCCCTGGGCACACCCTGCAGTTACATCCCTGCATCCCGGCGAGAGGGGACCAGTCTCATCTCTGCTACAAGACTTGCCTAGAAAGCCTTGTCCGCAACCCAGTGGGTTAGATATGGTTTGGGTTTGGGGTTTTTTGTGAACTGGAGCACAGCAGCGCAGCAGAGGCAAGCGCTTGCTGTGGAGTGGAACCCCAACAGCGTGGGGGGCTGTGCCGGCTGCCGCTTGGCCTGCAGAGCTGCATCGCACAGGGGCAGTGGGAACAACTCAGTGCTGAGAAATGCGCTGCGGGCTGCATTTGAGAGCCAGCTCCTCACCGTCCAAGGGGAGAGGTGACTCTTGGTACAGACGCACGCAGGGCTGGGGTTACGCAGCTGCAGCCTGGCATTTCCCGACGCTCCAGCTGAACTCACCTGGGCATCCCCCTCCTCCACCCAGCTGCCAAAGATGCATTTTTACTTAAAGACTAAAGAAAAAGACAATACACACAAAAAACGCCAAGCGGCACACAGAAACGCCACGTGAAACCCCTTCCCCTACCACAGGACATCACGAGGTGCCGCACGCCGGGCAGGGTCAGCCGGTTAATGTGGAGGTCACCAGAGCCCCGCCAACCCTACACCGAGAGGCACCCACTGCCCCTTCCTGCTAGCAGGGGGAAACGCAGAAGCAGCCAGGCATGGGCAAGGCTTATTTTAGAAGAAATCTGAATTCTGACACCAGAGCAGTACTTTTGCACTTGCCAACCTACACTGGGGTTTTACAGAGCTCCTGGCAGAGGGAGGTGAGCTTCATCCTGCTCCACACCTCTCGCTCCACACCGGGGTGCACCGCAGCATCTGTGGTGCAGCTCATTCTGCCCCAGGATGCCCATGAGCTCTCATATCCCAGAGGGGCATCCGTCAGAAGTAGGTACAGCTGCTCTGTAAACCCTCTTTGGTACAAAAGGGCTATTTCCCCCCGGGAGGCTGCTGAGCTGGGTGCTACAAGCCCTGTCCCCAGCTGAGTTGTCCCAAACCCCACCGTGGCACAGATTCTCTGCATACCCCGCACCGAGAGGACAGCTGCTCCCTGCCACACAGGCTCACATCCTTCCCGCAAGACCCTTCTCCATGAGAAGCCTGGTGCGGAGGATGCACCGCACAGGACTGGGGAGGCAGCGAAGGGCAAAAGTAGATTTAGCTGCCACCGGCATCAGGGTGGGGAAGTTGGGAGGGCAACATTTGGGTGCCACCACTCTGCCAGCAACTGCATCCCCTGCATGCAACCCAAGGGCAGAGCTCTCAAATGCCCCTGCCTCGACTGGGGCACTCTACGGAAAGGGACTTCCCAAATTTTGCTAGAGCAGCCATGCTGCTTGGAAGGGCTGGGAAAAGCCCATTGGCATGACAAGCACAACCCAGGCTGTGCAAACTGAAGAAGGACACAGGGGCTGCTCTGGCTTTATACCCTGGAGAGCAAACACAATCCTGTCCTAGGAAGGGTCTCCCAAGGAGACCAACCGTGCTCCCAACCCGTGCTTGCTCTGACTGCGGGAGTGGGCAGGGTGGAGGAGCAGCCAACCCCAAAAGCAAACCTGCCACCTCCCTTCCAGGCAAGATTACCCCAGGAGAGAGCACGGGATGCTCCCAGCTGCCACCAGCCCCCACTTATCTGCACCCTGGAGCAGCCTCCAAGACAATTACACGCAGATAACCCCCAGCACGCTCCTGCCTTTGCTCCCTGGCTCACAGCCACCTTGCCTCCACATCCTGGAAGATCTCCCGTACAGCTGAAACTCGCCCAGAAGCTTGCCCACGGCACAGCAGGGAAATGAGCCACGGCTGATCCCCACCTCCCTGGCATTCCCATGGGACCCAGGTGCCAGACATCTTCAGGACACACTTATCAAGACTGAAAAATATGCAACAGGTGACCCAGGGCCTCTTGCCACAAGTGCCACGCTCCAGGAAGGGCAGGACGTTTGCTATTCCCACTCAGCAACTCAATAAAAACACTGCTCCACCCTCCTGTCGCTCTTCCCTTCCCAGGGTGCCGGTGCCCCTGGAGCTGGGCCTGATCCTGCACCACGGGGTGAGCTCAGCACGAGGAGCAGGATACAGCCCTACATGCCCGAGTACGTGCAGCTCACAGACCATTAAGATCAAGCAGAGATCACCTGCCTGCATCAAGGATCTCCAGCACTGGCACGCGCTCGTGTGGTCCACCTGCAAATATAGCCAGTGGAGCCAACAAGGTGGGGGGTCTGCAGCCCATTTCTGGGCATCAGGGGACAGTGCAAGGGGAGAAGGTGATGGTACAAAGTGGAGCTGCCATCAGCAGAGCCCAGGGATGCTCAGCCACAGGTTCCAGTCCAACCACCTGCAAAAACTACCTCCAGCACCATTCTTCCCCTCCAGCTCAGCATTTTATCGCCCTGACTCCGCACACCTTCCAGCTGTGGGGCTGAAGTACAGACACCTCCCTGCACGGGGCACACGTGCCACAGGCCCAGGCGAAGGGAAGGGAGCATGGCCATAGGGAATGCTTGGGGGCTTTTAAAAGTTACTGCGTGGCCCTGGCACTTCCCTTTGAGCAGCCAGCTCAGAGAAATGCTGTCATGCGAGTTTTTGTATTTTCAGGTGAGGAATATCAAAGGCTTTGTTGCATGGGACGTGAGAATTGCCAAACCCAAGTGCTGGTGATAGCGGCAGACAAAGGTCAGGGGGAGAAGTGCTCAAAGGGAAGGGACCTCACAAACAGCTCAGGGGCACCATCACAGGCAGCAGCCTCCTCCTCCTCCTCTACAGCATGCAGCAGCGGTCAGAGGTGCTGTGCCAGGTGCAGGTGCTCAGAAGAAAGACAGGACAGCAGCTCCTCCTTCTATCCTTCCCTGGTTTTGTCTTTGCTTCTTTCTACTCTTAGTGCCTGGCAAGACCCCACAGGGAGGGCACCTCATCCCCTGAGACCCGAGTAAGCATCCTCTCTGCTCCCTCGGAGCCCCAGTGAGGTCAGATGCACAGCACATATGTAGTCATCCAGCACCCCACAGGCAAGCCCTACCCATGCTCATGTACAAGAGACAGGTGCCATCCTCCACCAGCAGGGAAGAACTTCTCAAAGCCCCTTTCCACCAGTATCTCCTCCTTTAGGCATCCTACCATCTA
>NW_009605868.1:0-920 GCF_000690535.1 Cariama cristata | reverse complement strand
TTCCACAACCACGATGCCCACAGAAGAGGCAAACATTTGGGAGCGCACGTCCCCTCAAGGGGACCCAGCCTCAGCCACACCTGGGGCTCATGCCAAGAAGACCTTTCTCCTGGGCTCCCAGGACTTCAAGCCTCCAGAGCACTGAGGTCAACTCCAAAGATACAACAGTCTGTGTTTCACAGCAGCAATGCTTCCTCCCAGGACAGCTGCAGCCCGTGCACTGGGTGCTGCTGCCCGCACGTGCCAGGAGCCATCGCGGTCCCAGAAAGTCACCGGTTACAAAGCACTGACATTTCATCCTTGGTCTAAAGGAGTTTCAAAACATTTTGTCCTGTTTGACATTTAGGAACCACTCTTGGTTGGCGTCTTTGCTAAATCTCAAGTGGCAAAGGGAGCCAGAAATACAAGAACATTAAGTGCTTCCTGGAAAGAAAGAAAGAAAAAAAAGCCAAAACAAACAAACCCCACACCCACAGCACACCCCTGAGCGGCACTAACGGCTCCGCGCCCCAATGGTCAAAACATTTTGTCCTGTTTGACATTTAGGAACCACTCTTGGTTGGCGTCTTTGCTAAATCTCAAGTGGCAAAGGGAGCCAGAAATACAAGAACATTAAGTGCTTCCTGGAAAGAAAGAAAGAAAAAAAAGCCAAAACAAACAACCCCCACACCCACAGCACACCCCTGAGCGGCACTAACGGCTCCGCGCCCCAATGGCCTCAGCCATGGGACAGAGGAGGAACAGCGGGGACCAGGACCCGCAGGGCACTGCCCAGCGATGCCACCAAGGAGGCACAAGGCAAGGGGCAGGCGAGGGCAGACAGGCTGGCCTTGGCGGAGAGGACCAGAGCCGCTGGGGGAGAAAACCAGCGGGGCCCAGGAGAGACACCATCATCACGGGACGTGAATCGCTGCATCTGG
>NW_009605867.1:2362-8787 GCF_000690535.1 Cariama cristata | reverse complement strand
GCGGGTGTCCTCCACGCTCCGGATGGCCACCACGTAGACCCCTGCCTTGGTCGCGGTGGTCAGGGCCCTAGGAACAGGAGGGGTGGAGGGAGGCTGGGCCGTGCATCCTGCTGCTCTGCCCGTGGGCATAGGATGCAACTGGGACCCCTGCAGCACCCAGCTCCGGTGGGGACCTGCCTGCCTCATCCCCTTCACGGTCTGTGAAGCTGGGAGACATGGCCAGTGGGTTTTGGCCTGGAGACACGGCCGGTGGGTTTTGGCCTGCACACTCGTGTCCCCCCACTGCACAGCCATGCACCCCCCTGCCCCAGCCCGGCACCTCTTACACTTTGATATTTTCGGAGTTACTCTGGACTTCATCCACCGTTGTCACGAACTGGAGGCGAACGCGGTAGCTCTGATCCACCGTGAAGATCTGCGTGCAGAGAGCAGGAGTGAGTGGGGCTGGGCAGGGCGTGGGGTATCCCCGAATGGGGCTGGGGTGGGGGTAACACTCACATTCAGCACAGTCTGTGCTGTGTGTGCTGGTGCCTCGCCATCCCGAGCCTCCACCATCACCTGGTACTGCCCCTTCAGTGAGCCATCGAGATTGCTGGCCACCCTGTGAGGACAGAGGCATCAACAATCCCACTGGGCTGCACAGGATGCCCCCAGGATGGCACCACTGTCCCCCAGGCTCCACGCTGCCACCATGCCCAGGGCAGGACCCCAGGGTGGCATTGTCCCCTTTCCAGCCTGTGCTGGCCCTGCCTGCACCTCTTCCTTGCAGCAGGCAGGAGCGGAGCCACATTTCCCCCACCCTGGCCCAGACCCGTGGCCTCACTGTACGCTCCCGACGTAGCTGTCCTGCTCGGGCGTTGTCACCACCTTGAAGAGGTTCTCAAAAGGCCGGCTGACCCCATTATCCTCCACGAGCACCACGCTGACAATGAAGAAGGTGATGGTTCCCCGTGGCCCTGAGTCAGCATCTGTGGCCTGCAGGGACAAAGCGTGGCAGGAGCACGGATGGGACCGGCCACTGCCTGCCCATGGCGGGGATGGGCAAGCCCCGCTCCACGGACTGACAGACACATGCACACTGCTCCTCACCTTCACGGTAGCCACTTGCAGGTCCACAGGAGAGATTTCGGGGACAATCACTGCCAGGGAAAGACAGACAGATGGTGCGGTCATGCTGGTGTGCAGCTAGGCTTGCTGCAGACCCCGTGCCCACAGAGCCCTGGGGCTCAGCAGAGCTCTGAGCATCCCCGCGCTGCCCTCAGCCCCACAGCCTTCATGGAAAGCATCGAGTAGCCCCAGCCTGGCCCCTGCACCTCTGGCAGCCCTGTGCTGGCTGGGGGAAGGTCCCCACTGCTGGGGAGTGTGGGACAGCACGCGTGGGTGCAGAGAGGAGCCCACAGGATGCCTGCTCACCAAAGGTCTCCAAGGTGGGCAGTAAAAGCGGCTTGTTGTCATTCACATCGGTGATGAAGATCCGCAAGGTTTCTGCAAATGTCCCAAAAGCAGAGCTCGGGTCAGCAATAGAGCAGCCCTACAGCACCCTCCTCTGCTTCCCATGGGAGCCCCATCCTCCCAGCAGGCCCAGGTCACCGTGGCAGGGACCAGAAGAGCTGGGGACACCCTCCCTCTGTCATCAAACATCCTGGCTCCTGCCTGCTCCCCACAGCTCCTTCTGGGATGTGGGAGAAGCAAGTCCCACCACCCACCATGCCCAGTGGTGGTGGAAGGAGCCGGGAGTGGATGCCGTACCATTCTGGCTGTAGCGGTTGCCCTTCTCGGTGTACAGGTCTTCAGCCCGCAGCGTCAGCACCACCCTGTCGCACAGCTCGTAGTCAATGTCCAAGCTGTTCACCACCACCGAGCCGTTGGGTGCCAACATGAACCAGTCCCAGCACACCTCCCCAGCACCGCTCGCCCCCTTGAAGCAGGCGACCGCCAGCTCCTCGAAGACCAGCGAGTGGTTGGTGTCTGAGTCGGAGGCAGCCAGCATGTGGACCAGACCCTGCTGCGTGCCGTTCTCACTCACATACACGTCCTGCAGCGAGGTTGGCACGATGGTGGGAGGCTCATCATTAAGGTCTAGGATGTGGACCACCACTGAGACGTTGGCCTTGTCCCCCACATTGTCTGCGGCCGTGTTCTCCGCCAGCACCACCAAGGAGAAGAACTTCTGCTGCAGGGTGTCATAGTCCAGGGACATGTCAGGGTCTACAGACAGCTGCCCGCCGTAGTGCCCTGGCCCCAGGCGGGACGAGCGGATCAAGAAGTTGCTGGAGCCATTGCCCCTCTGAATTAGGAAGGAAATGCGGGAATTGATCTCAGTCTGGTCAGCATCTGTGGCCTCCACCTCACCCACGAGGGACCCTGCAGGTGGAGACAGTCAGTCAGTGGCCAGTGGGCACTGACTCTGGGCCACTGCTGGTTCCATGAATCTGGCCATGCAACTTCTACCTGGAGAGTCTTCAAAGACTGAGAACTCGTAGGACTGGTTGAGGAACATGGGTGAGTTGTCATTCACGTCCTGCAGGAGACAAAGCCCATGGTTGTAGCCACTCCAGGAAACAAGGTCCCCCACAGCAGGTTGGGGACAGGAGTGTGGACACCTGCCTGCCCGCAGGCAGCAGGCACATAAGCCCTCTCCTCCCTCCCTGCATCAGCTACTCCTTCTGCCCCCACAGAGAGCCTGGGGACATGTTGGCTCTGCCACAGCCAAGTATCCCATGTCCCCTCCCTGCCCATCCATCCCAGCTCCAAGACCCGGCCTGCCCCAGCGTGTCCCAGCTTGTTCCCAGGGCTCACCCCCACAGTGATGGTGACGTTAACTGAGGTGTTGAGCTGTGGCACGCCGTGGTCATACACCTCCACTGTCACCACCATCTGCCCTCGCTCATCTTCCAAGGTCTCGCGGTCCAGCGGTTCATTGCTGTGCATCTCACCTGTGGTCACGTCGATGGTGAAGTTGTCACTGAACGGTCCTGGCAAGATCTTGAAGCCCAATTTGCTGTTGCGATTGCCAGGCTCATCGTTGTCAATGGCCTGAAAAGGTCAGGGGTTGGAAGGGGGCTGTCCAGCACCTTGGGGACAGTCCCTGCTCCTCTCTGACACCTCTCATCCCTTCCACCTCTGTCAGTGCGTACCTGGATCTGTGTTCTGACGTTCTGTCCCTCTTCCACCGAGATGAAGTAGGAGCCGGTGATGATGGGTGCCATGTCATTGTCATCCAGCACAGTGATCTCCAGCACTGTGGTGCCCGCCAGGTTGCCACTATCCTTGGCCTGGAGGTTGGCGTAGTAGATGGAGCGAGTCTCCCGGTCGAGCAAGCTCCCGTTCTGCACCAGCACTGCCCCGGTCGTGGTGTTCACCGTGAAGGTTTTATGGCTATGGCATACACGGAGCTGTCACCGGGGCTCAGGCCTGGAGCCCCCTCGCTGGGATGATGCCCCGATCAAGGCTGGCCATGCTCCTACGTACATGCTCTCCGGGAGCAGCTGGTAGGTGATCTGGCCCAGGACACCACTGTCCGGATCGTAGGCCTATAAGAGAGAAGGAAGCATCTGCTCAACCTACCTCAGCCCCCAGGGCAGTGCTGAGTCTGAGGCACCAGCTGCTGGCAGTGACCACCCCAAAAATGTGGCCCTGAAGGGCATTGGGTCCCACAACCTGTGTGCCTGCTGGCACCATCTCCTTCCTGTGTGCATGGAGAGACCAGTGCCCTCAACACAAGCTGCACTAGCGATGCCAGGCCTGCCCAGTGACCTGCTTGGGGGATGTAAGCTGTGCCTACTCCCTGCCCAGTGCCTGACCGTGATGTTTGAAGAGATGACGGTCCCAGCAGGGCTGTTCTCCATCACGCTCAGGTTGTAGGTGCTCTGGGGGAACTCAGGGTTATGGTCATTGCTGTCAATGAGGTCGATGGTCACAGTGGCCATGGAGCAGCAGTCCGTGGGGTTCCCTGTGTCATTAGCAATGATCTGCAGGATGGAGAAGGGACAGTGTCTCACATGGGTCCCCAAACATGAGAAAGAGACTTGTCACACTCCAGCCCGGCTCCCCTGCACCAAATAAGCGGCCAGGGCAGAGCCATGTTCTGCTTTGGCTTTTGAACCCTGCAGGAGAAGGGCTGTGTCCCCCAGTGCCCTGGCATATGCAGGGAGCAGGGACTGTCCCCACAGCGAGCCAGCCCTACGGGTCCCACCTGCACCACCATGACATGGCTTATCTCATAGTCCACAGAGGATGGGTCTTGCACCAGGAGCTGGACCTCCCCTGTGCCCACAATCTTTGAAGGGGAGACAGTGAAGGCGCTGGCATTCGGACCCTGCAGGTACAGCTCATAATTGCTGTTGATGCTCTGCCAGGGAGAGACACGCAGGAGTGAGGGTGGGTGGTGCAGCCAGGACAGACATCTGCACCCCGGCCCAGCCCCCTGGACAGGCTCCCACCTTGTCTGGGTCATGGGCGACGATGTTGAGGTTGGACACGGGCAGTCTGGAGGAGGAGTGCTCTATGATGCTGCCCCTGAAGTTGTTCTGGGCACTGGTGGAGAAGTTGCAGCTGGGGAGGGAGCAGTGGTAGAACTGGGGCTTGTTGTCATTCACATCGGTCACCATGACTGTCACTAGGGTGCTGGCCTGGGCCACCATGCCATGGATGTCCAGGTTCTTCTCACGTGCCTGGGTAGGAGGAGAGAGCAGGTCAGAGGGGCCCGGGGAGAGGAAGAAGATGGGGTTCCTTTTGCTTCCTCCTACTCACCACGACTTCCAGCAGCACTTCCTCACTTGGCAGCTGCTCACGGTCCAGGGGCCCAGTCACAGTGATGGTGCCTGTCGTGGCACTGATAGCAAAGGGGACATTGGCATCTAGGGCAAGGGGACAGCAGGAACCAGCTGCAGGCACCAGGAAACGCAGGCCTGGCCCTCTCTCTGCCAGCAGGGCAGGCTGGCAGTACCTGGGAGCCCAGAACCACTCCCTGTGGTGTCCCTTGCTACCTGATCACTCCCCCTGCCCATCCCAACCTGCCACTGCTCACCCCCTGCCCATCCCACCCTGCCCCATAACTCACTGGTGATGCTGTAGGAGATTTCATCATTCACCCCTGTGTCTCTGTCCATGGCGGTGACGGTCAACACAGTGGTACCCTGTGGGGACATGGCCATCATGACCTATGACGTCTCCAGCTTCCCCCACGCCTGGTGGCCCAGACACCTTGGGGCCTCAGAGCTCCCAGGGAGGGCCAGGGGTAGGGACACGCTTCTGGGACAGGCAGGCTCCTTACCAGGGCACAGTTCTCAGGCACAGAGCCGGAATAGGGCTCGTTGAGGAACCATGGGTCTAGGTTGGGCAGGTCGCGGATGGCCACGGACAGGTAGGTCGAGCTCTGCTGGAAGGTCAACATGTTGTGCAGCATCCCCCCGCTGTCCTGGGGAGCAGAGCACCCATTAGTCCCATGGATCCCTTACCTGGCAGGCCCACACCCCTGGCACAGCTGGCCCCCACCTTGGCGACGATCTTGAGCTGGTAAAAGGTGTTCTTGGCATAGTCCAGTGAGCCATTGAGCACCACATTCCCATTGGGCAGGATGTAGAAGAGCCAGCGATTCTTTGTGCTGTCTGGGATCACCTGAGTAGGGAACGTCACCTCGTGTCACCAAGGCAGGAAGCAGAGGTGCCACAGCAGAGATGGGGGCTCAACCCCCATCCTTCAGCCAGGCTTGGCCCACGGGCCATGGGGACCCCCTACCCCCTGGCTCATTCCCAGCCCGCAACTGTTCAGCACCTTGAACCCATTGCCCGGCGGGTGCAGAGCCAGCTCTCCTGACCTGACACATACCCCTGCTCCCCCAGAGCCATGGGGCTGCCCCGGCCGGGTCCCTTAGCACCTCTGCCCCAAGGGAGTGGCTCAGGGGTGGCTTTTGGCTCTGGCACGCCCCACTCTGCAATTCACTGTGCTCACCTCCTCGATGCTATATCTGACTTTGGAGGCGTTCCCAGTGTCGCTGTCATTGGCAAACACGGTGTAGATGATGCTGTTGAGTTCCATGTTCTGGGCACACAGGGTGGTGGTGGTGGCATTGCTCGGGCAAGCAGCAGGCATGGTGCTGTGCCCAGCCCCTGCCACCCCTGCTCTGGGGTGCTCTGGCCCCACAGGGCTCCAGGGGCTGCCCAGCGCCATGGGCCATGCAGGGATGAGCTGCTGCCCTTGCTCATGCCAGGCAGAGGCCGGATCCCCCCTGCTACCCTCCCCCAGGGTCCCTGGGAGCTGCTGGAGAGGGGTCGGTCTCAGCCCCACACCCCATCTGCATCCTGATCCGGCCTCAACCTGGCCTGGACTGAGTGGCAGCTCAGTCACTCCCTGCCCAGAAACTCATCGCAAGGGCAGAGGCCCAGCCATGCACCAGCACCTCCCTCTGGCACAGAGACATCTGA
>NW_009605867.1:1972-2244 GCF_000690535.1 Cariama cristata | reverse complement strand
CTTCCCAGCACACCGTTGTACTGCTGCCGGCACACCCATGCCGCAGGAGCCACCCAGCGCCCCTGCCCTGCCGCCCACGGGGGCCGGGAAGTCCCAGGAAGGTACCTCGGGGATGGAGGTTTCATACGGCAGGTGCTGGAAGACTGGGGCATTGTCGTTACGGTCCTCCACGATGATTGTGAGTTTTCTGGAGACCTACCGGGTGTCAGGGAGGGCGCAGAATGGGTGCGGGAGATGGTGCCCAGCAGAGCTGGGTGCAGTTCCGGCACCCC
>NW_009605867.1:0-1954 GCF_000690535.1 Cariama cristata | reverse complement strand
CAAAGCCAGCCAGCATCACCTGTCCCTGGGCAAAGCCCACCTCCAGCCCCCTTCCCCACCGAGCCTCATCCACGGCCCTGCTGAGATGCTGGTCCCCTCCCCATCCCCATCACCTGCTGCAGCCACCCAGCCCGTGCTACTCACTGCATCGTTCATCCCATCGGACACCCCAATGGTGATGGTGAGCCTGGCCTGGAGCTGAGGGGACACAAGGCAGGACATGGTCAAGGCCAGGTAGAGCTTGATCCTTGCATGGCTGAGCCCCAACACCCTCCCACCCACCTCTTCTGGGTGGGATACTCCTCCCAGACATCTCTCCCCCCCAGAGCAGGGCTTTGGGGCCAGGGAGTGACCCGCAGTAGCACCATGAGCAGCTCTGCCACAGGACTCATGGCTCTGCCCTCCATCCCCATCACCCCAGACCCCCCAGCTCAGGCAGGGACATCTGCACCCATCTCTGTCCTCACCTCGCGGTCCAGCGAGTTCCTGAGCGTCACACTGCCTGTCTGGGCATCGACAGAGAAGTAGAAGGCCTCCGGCCCACTGATGCTGTAGGTGAGCGGGTCCCCGTCTATGTCAAAGGCTGTCAGCTGGAAAGCTTGCTGGCCTGGGGGTACAGGCAGCGTCAGCCTCTGTCTGAGGACCCCCCGGCTACTCCTCCTGCACCCCAGGGCCTCCCCGAGACTGCCCCACTCACCCAAATCGAGATCCTCAGGCACATAGACGACGGTCATGTTGAAAAAGGGGGCTGTGTTGCCTGAAACTACAAGGAGAAGGTGTGCTGAGCACCCCCTCTGCACCCTGCACCCCTGCACCCAACGGCACCTACCTGGCTCCAGCCACAGCTCCTGGCCATGGTTTGGGTCTCCAGGGGAGGCAGGGGAACCCACCACGCCTCACATTCCTCGTGCTTATCCCACACCTCCCACCTCCAGACCACGCTTCTCCTCCAGCTGCAGCACCCATGCTGAACGCTACCCCCACTGCCCAGCCCCCTGCCCGCTCTGCCTCGCCCTGTGTTGACACTGGGTCTCCAAGGTGCCAACGGGATGGACAGCTGTTTTGGGGGGCCCAGCTGCCCTCAGGGAATGTGGAACAAGTGTTGGGGGCTGAAAGCTCCTCCAACACCTCCTGTCAACCTGTGCCAGCTGCTGAGCAAAGTCCTCACCTGCTGCCAGGAGGAAGGGGAGCAGCACCAGCGAGCGCCATGCCATCCTGCCAGCAAGCCTGTGGGGGGACACACCAGAGAACAAGAGCCTGGGGCTGATGGCTACCTGCTCTCACCAGCCACCCCAAATCCCTCCAGGGGAGCAACCAGTGGGGCAGGAGGGGCTTGGGTGGGGACAGTCCCCTCTGCTGAGCTGGGCTGATGAGGAAGCACCAGGCTCAACGCAACACCCCCAGGCATGGGCTCCTTGGGGACCTGGCATGGGGGGACAGGGTTGGCCTCCAGGTGCTGGAGACCGTGGGGGTGCTTGGGGAACCTAGAAGCCTCTCCTGGGCACGGCTGGAGGCTCCATCACTCGAGCTTAATGGGGCCACCCCAAGTAACACTTGGAGCCCAAGAGCAATGCGTGACACAACCGTGGTGTCCCCCTCCTTGTGCCACAGCCTGTGGGCAGCCCCACAGCTGATGCGGCGGATGCTGCTGGGCGGGCTGCTCTGCGCTCGCACCCTGACACCATGAGAGACCTTTGCCTCCTGCAGTAAACACGTTCATCAATTATTAACTGCAATTAAGCTGTGAGAAATCCCTCTCTTATCTTCCTAATTCCTTGTGTTCATCCCCTAGCTCTCACCTAGCCCAGTCCCATGCTCCCCAACCCCAGGCCCCCAGGTCCCCACATTGGGTGCCATCTCCAAGGATTCAGCCACCCCAACCTGCACCCATGGGACTCCAGCTCCCAGGAGGGATGGCGAGCCTGCAGGGATGCAGAGGGGAGGGATCCTGAGC
>NW_009605866.1:30581-30782 GCF_000690535.1 Cariama cristata | reverse complement strand
CCGAGCCAGCTCCTGCTCCCTCGTGGGCTCTTGGGACTGCAGGAAAACCCTTTTACCGGCATTATTAGTCATTAGGTGCCTTAAAATAGAAAGCGCATGTGATCCCAGCCCCAAGGAGCTGTCGGGCCTCGGCAGGCGCTGCTTAACATCACCTGCACGGCCTCTGCGAGGGCTCTCTGGCACCGCCATCGCACTGCGGGG
>NW_009605866.1:29145-30411 GCF_000690535.1 Cariama cristata | reverse complement strand
AACGGTGGGCGCTAACAATAGCGTGTCAGGAAACGCCGTGTTCGGACGGTGCTTCCTTTGCAGCCACGCAGCACCCCGTGCTCCCGAGCTGTTTTGCTTCGCTCCTAACGAGAAACCTCCAGAGGACTCGGCGCTGCGTTTCCGAGTGCTCCAGGTCTGCCTTTCAGCTTCCGCACCAGTCCCAGGCGGATTTTTCCCAGCCTTGGGGAAGGAGCACGCAGCTTAGCTGCGCTTGCTGCAATTGCTGCCCAATGGTTTTGCTTTCAGATTCCTATTTCGTTTGGGATATTTTGGGATATCCCTGTTTTCTACTGGGATAGGGTGGGGAGCATGGAGTTGGGCATGACCCTTTGCAGCGTGGCTGCTCCTTTAGTTTTCCAGCCGGCTGAGAAGGGATGTTTGGAGTTGGGTGTTGCAGGGGAGGAAAACAACAAAACAACTCGCAATTCCCATTGCATCCTTCACCCGAAGCCTGATAGCACGGGCACGGTCGGAGGGGGACTGCGGGCTGGACTTAGGGAGAGGCTGGGTCCCCTGAACCTCCCTACCAGCGGCATCAGGGAGCAGAACTCAGCATTTGTCCTTCATGTTCACAGGCCCAACAAGGCAAATTCCTCAGCGATGCGGAGAATGAGCTGGAGGAGCTGGCAGTCACCATCGCACAGGCCAAGAAGATGGTGGAGCTCATTAAGGTGACCCTGCGACGGCTTTGCTTCGTTAGCGCAGCTCTGCTGGGCCTGGGAGCAGAGGCGAAAGGGCCGTGAGCTTTTGGGGCGCGTGGGTTGTAGAGGTGATGCTCACAGGGGAGCAAGCTCTCTGTAAAACAATGGTGACCCTGGCGAGGATCCCTGAGGATTCTTTCTCCTCATCTCTGCTAACCACCACGGCATCTCTGGTTGCTTTCATTTGCAACCTGGAAGGAGTAACAGGGCAAGGACCGTGCCAGGGCATCTGCTGGCTCTTGCGTCTTCTCTCCCCAGGCTCAGGGGGGTTTTGGTCCCCTTTGGCCCTTGTGCAAATGTGTCACTTCACCGCCTGGGGACACGAGATGTGGTGGAGCAGTAAGCAGCCATGCCCAGCCGGGTCCTTTGACACCTGGGTTGTAAAGTTCTCTGAGTTCTTGGGTGAAGGGAGTTAAGGGTTGTCAGGGGGACCCCACAGAGCTGAGAACTGGGTGCTGGGCAGGGGACAAGGGTGCTGTGGGAGGTGACCCCAACCCCTCTCTCTCTCTCTGTGCTCAGGGCGCTGCCACAAAGGAGAGGGAAA
>NW_009605866.1:20053-29088 GCF_000690535.1 Cariama cristata | reverse complement strand
TCAGTGAGGATGAGGAGCGCTCCAGGCTGGGCGAGGCCGAGGCCGATCTCCTCTGGAAGGAGGAGAGGCAAGCCAAACTGGCCCAGTGCAAGCAAAACCTGGAGAACGTCCCCAGCACCGACACCATCTACTTCCTCCAGGTGCCTGGGTGGGATGGGGCGAGGAGAAGGAGCCGATAATATTGTCTTTTGGGGTTTTGTCCCATTTCACGTGGAGCCGGGTGCCAGGAATCCTGGGATGGGAGGGCTGCAGAGTCTCACTCCTGTTGACACAGTCCTCTCCCCTCCCCGCTCCCAGGGGCACTGGGCAGCCAAGACTTTCTCTCCATCACCCCCACCTCCATCCTGGCCGTGATTCAGGAGAAGCTGATGTGCTGCCCAGGCTGGGTACCTAGGTGTGGGAGGCAGAGAGTGAGAGGTTGGGGTGCCCCACGGCCCCCATCCAGCATCCCCTCCTCCCCAGCAGCCCAGCAAGAGGAGTGCTTTTTGGGAGGCGATGCTGCTCCTTGGGAGGTGGGGATGGTCTGGGTCCAGGTTTAAAAGGGAACGAAGAGAAGGTGCCAGGAACACGCGACGGGGAAAGTGCTCTCCTCCCTTATTCAAGGCTGTCCTTGGGCCAAGTTCTGTGAGCTGCCAGTTCCCAAATCCTCCGGGGCAGGGTGGGGTTGTGGAACAAGAGACAACTTTGGCTTGTTTGAAACTTTCTGAAACGCCGTCTTTTTGGCTCAGGAATTTCAGGCCTTAAAAGTAGCCATGGAACAAAACATCTCCCCGGCTCTGAGCTTCCAGAATGAACTGAACTTCACCAAATGCACCCAAACCGTGGGTGCCGTGAAGGATGTGCTGTCTGCTGCCTGCAAAAAACAGTGGGACCTCTTGCAGGGGAAAGGAACCGATGGGCTGAGTTACCAGGAGATGGAGGAAGGTTTGTGTTCACGCAGCCCCTCTGCCCGCAGGTCACCCCATCACCCTCCCTCCTCCCCACGTAGGTGGCAGATGCCTGCAGGCTCGATGGCCCCTGCGAGCACTGGCCCCTCTCCCTCCAGCCCTGGAAGCTGCTCGGTGCGGTTGTGCTGCACGTTGCACAATCCCTGTCTGGGCTTAACGCCTCGTCTTTGAGGTTTTATGAATTTTTCCACAGAGACCGGAGACAGGAGAGGCAACAAACAGCCTGGGAGTTAGGGAGGGCCCTGTGGCAGGGGGCAAGTGGCCAAATGGCTTCCTGTGAAAGGGGACTCTTTCTTCCCAGGATAGACGATCCTCTTCATGGGGCAGGCTGTGGTCTCCCAAACCTGCCAGGGTTAGAAAGCCGATGCGGCAGCTTTCTTCCATACTCTCTCGTTTAGCCTGAGTCCTCTCCTCTCTCTCATTTTCTTGGATATCCATGGGAATTGCCGCCGGTTCGTTGCCCCCCCTGCCCATCTCCCTTGGGTGGCAGAGGTGGCATCTGTCCTTGCCCATGTCTGAGCCAGCAGGGATGTGCAGGGGGAGCTGGGGATGCCGGCTGGGGCTCGGGGCTGCCGCAGCTGGCTACCCTCAGGGTGTCGGGTGGGGGGATGATGCTCCAGTAACACCCTTGTTTGTGGCATCAGTTTCTTTGCTGACGGCAAACCCTTCTGTTCCTGTCTCTGCAGTGTTGGCCGAGTACCGATTTCCAGACAAGTCAAACAATCCCGCCTGCCTGGAGAGCCGTGATTACTTCCTGAAATGTAAGCGAGGGACTTTTGCTTTGACAGTTGTTGCTAAGGTCCACCTTCCCTTTCCTCTCTCCTGGCCGGCCGGCTCCTTCCCGCATGCCTGGCTGGTGCTGGTCCCGAGCCGACGGCTGGCAGGAGTGCTGCTACCACCAGAGGAAATATTGCTCAGCTAACAAGGAAGCCTCCTTGCTTTCCTGACAATGGTCATAATTTGTTTAGGTGATTTTTTTTTTTCCCCCCCTTGTCTGTGGTTCTGCTGGACCAGCTGCCATGGGGGCTGCAGGCATACCGTGTAATTTCTGCTGCCTTTCAGCCCTTGACGAATTGGATCCTCCATTAAATTAAATCAGAGTTTGCGCATCTGCCTTGTTTGCCACAGAGCAGCGGTCTGATGAGGGCCGGCTTCAGCGGCAGCAAGCAGAGGGGTAATTCAGTGGCTGAGCGGAGACAGTGGGGCAGAGGGGGCTGAGGCTGGAGGGTGCAGGGCTGAGCTTGGCCTCCAACACCCTGCGCATCCCCCCCACAGCCTTACGGGGTTATGGGGTCACCTACTGAGATGTCCACAGGGGACAAAATCTGCCTTGGTGGCACCGGTGCGCTTCGCTGGGAGCCAAGCAGCAAAGCCTGGACTCAGGCAGGGCGTGCTGTGCCACTGCTGTAGGGTTTGGACGTGCCATGGGTTCAGCCCTGCAATGCAATCGGGAGCGATACGTGTCCAGGGCTATTCCCGCTGGACATCCCCTCTGTTCGGGATCCAGCGGTGGTTCTCACATGGCCCCGCACTCTGGGGGCTGTCTCTGCTCCCATGGGAGACATAGGGCAGCGAGAGCCGCCCGCAAGGAGCAGTTGGTTGGTAGCTTGATGTGCTTGGCTGTTCTTCTGTCTTCTTGGCATCCCTCCCTGCTGTTTGTCTGTGGTTGCTTGAAACCCACTTTTATATGGGATGCTCCTACTACTGCTCTGTCAGGTGGATTCTCCGATGTCTGGTATCACGGTTGAGCTCATCGAGCAGCCCCTCTGCTCTCTCCTCTGCTAGGTTACCTGTATTCATCCTGCTTATGAGAGTATCAACTCTTTCAGCCCCTTCAGGCTGAAATTGGCTGTGGGATTTAAAAGCAAGGGGACAGAGAGACAGGGGAAGTCAGAAACGATCGTGCTAATTACCAAAGGCTGGAGCAGGGGATCAGAGCAGAGAGGGCTGGGGGGGATTTCCTCCTGTTTCCCTCCTCATCCTCATGTCTCCTTCTTGCCCCACGCAGTTGCCTTCATCATTGACCTGGACAGTGACACGGCTGACAAGTTCATCCAGTTGTTTGGCACCAAAGGGGCCAAGCGGGTGCTGTGCCCCATCCCCTACCCGGAGAGCCCAACCCGGTTCATCAACTGCGAGCAGGTGCTGGGTTTGAACCTCATGAACCGGGGCAACTACTACTGGGAGGTGGAGCTGATCGACGGCTGGGTCAGCATCGGCGTCATCGCTGAGGACTTCGACCCCGAGGACTCCTACAACCACGGCCGCCTGGGGCGGAACGAGAAGTCCTGCTGCCTGCAGTGGAACGGACAGAACTATGTGGCCTGGTTTGGTGGCTTCGAGTCTGTCATCCAGCAGCCGTTTTTCCACACAATTGGGGTCTTCCTGCAGTATTCGGAGAAGACCTTGACCTTCTATGGAGTCAAGGACTCCAAGATGACCTGCCTGCAGCAGCTCAAGGTCTCCCATTTTACCAAGGGTCAGTTTGACCCCTTCCAGAACAAGATCAACCACCGATTTGCCTCTCTTTTCTCGTGCAAGCTGAAACCAGCCTTCTTCCTGGAGAGCGTTGATGCCCACTTGCAGATCGGGCCACTGAAGAAAGATTGCGTTTCGGTGCTAAAGCGTAGGTAACTGCCCAGAGAGCGGGAGCACAGGAAGACCCAGAAAAGTCTCTCCTTCAGTGTATTGCCGCTGTCACGGCTTCTCTTTGGTAGCATTATAGTTCTCTGTGGCAGCCCTCCCTCCCCGCTCTGTGCTGTTTGTGACCCAGGGGTGGATGAAGCCGTCTGGCAGGCAGAGCCGCGGGCTGGGAGCCAGGAGGGAGCTGGATCCGAGTGCCGGCTCTGCCGCTGGGCTGCTGAGCGAACTTGGGCAAGCCTCTGTGCTGCTCCCTGCCCCTCAGTTTCCCTTTCTGGACATTAGGGACCACGATACAGCCTTTCTTGGTAAAGCGTATTGCTCAGGAGAAGTGCCACATAGGTTTGAAGCTGTTTCTCGGCCAGCTGCCAGGCTGCCCGTCCCTCTCCTTCCTATCTGCTCACACTGCCCTGGTGACTTGCACAGATGCTCCGCTTTGTGCCTTATCTCAGTCTCTATGTCACTGCTGCTTTTTTTAAGCACTGGCTCATTGACACCTTCCGCATGCTCTTTATGAAGTGCCTTTGAAGTAGCAAGCCCAGCATGGACAGGGCAAACCCCCAAAGCAGATGTGGTCGCTTCCCTGGTGCCTGCATCACCGTTGTGCCTTGGTGTGGGTGAGCAGGGCGCTCTGGGCTGGGTGGGATGCAGAGGAGCCCGGCCAGGTGCAGGGGTGATGCTGTGGTGATGCGGTGGTGATGCGGTACCTCTCCTTGCAGGGCTGATCACCCATTAGTGCTGCAAACGTGAAATGAGGATCTTTGGCCTCCCTCGCGCTGCAGCCAGTGGGTATTTTGAACACTGGTCTGTGGCCAGGCTCATTTGGGAAAAGCTGTGGTCCCACATGTGTTGGAGCCCCATGGCTGTTCCCCACCACAGCCAAAAATCCCAGCTGGGAAAGGGGAGAAACCTCCTGCCGAGAAGCAGCAGCACCAATCCTGCCTTAAGATAGCGAAGCAGTTTTGAGGATGTGCTTTTAGTAAACACATTCCTCGGGAGCTGCTTACCGAAGATTTACAGCCAAATTTCCCCCCCGCATTTTTGATGACCCTACTGTTTTAGGGGATTTTAATCCTGTTGAACTCCCAACTCTTAAAGTACCATGGGCACACTCGAGCTGTGAATGTACCCCTTAGCTTAGAGTTTTATAAGTGACAAAGAGGTGCTGTGAATATGTCCCAGGAGCAAATGGTCTGGTTTAGGGACAGCTGTGAGCACACTGATAAAAGATGCAGCATCCGTCCGTTATTAAACGACCTTTTAGACTCTGGCAATAAGTAACAATTAACAAAAACTACTCTCAAGCAAGTGTCCCTGCCGGGAAAGGTGGAAACTTGAGGCTGAGAGCCAAAAATGCCAGTTCACGTGTCCCGAGGGAGCTTTTCCAGAAGAAAAATACAGAAATACTGCCTGTAAGGGCAGCACAGTGCAGCCCCTGTCTCAGTACAGCGTGCCTTTCCATGAGTTTATTTTTTCTGGGATTAGTTTGCTACCTACATCCTGAAGCTTACCTTACAGAACCATCGTGCTATGTAATATACACCTAGAGAGAAAATATATTGGGTCAGGTTCTTCGCTGGCATGAGTGAGTCAGTGGTGACGCATCAGTGGTCAACAGGGATAGAAAATGGCTCATTTAGCTAAATACATGAAATATATATATATATTCCGCAAAGGATAAGCTGGAAATCGTAGGGGTATGTTCAAGGGGAGCCAAGGGAAAAAAGTGAATGTGAATAAAAAGGCAGCCACAAAGCCGAGAGGTTTAAAGTTAAAGCCACGCTTATGTAAACACTGAGGCTTAAAGACCTCCTTTATTGTAACTCGTTTGCCAGCATTGCCAGTTCCTTCTGGCGTGGGAAGAGATGCCGGTCCCCAGCAAACGGCCGCTGCTGTGGGCTCTCATTTGAGGGGCTGAAGGGTCCGAATGCAGCCGTCCCCCCCCCAGGCAGGGCTGGTGAATTAGTCTGGGAGGGAGACTGCAGGGATGTGTCTGCAAATCCCTTCGCCTCCTCCTCCTCCGCATGCCACGACTCCTGAAATGCTGCAGGCAGTGGGGAAAGGAGGGATGGGGCTTCCAGAGTGAAATCTTCGGATGAAATCTTGGCCTTTCCCGGCCAGTGGGAATGCTGCCTGGACTTCTGTCCGGATGGGAATTCACTCCCCGTCTCCTGAGCTCCGACCTCAAAATCGTTTTGTGTGGCTCACGCCAGTCACTCTCCTACCAAACTCAGCCTTTGCATGAGATGTCAGTGGTGACACAGTGCAGGCATCGCGCCTGGTTTGCTAACACCGGAGAGGACTTGGTGTCAGAAATGCCTTACCAGATAAGAACGGTAGAGACGTGCAACAGCCCCTGCGTGGTCGTGTCCCGAGAGGAAGAGGAAGGTAACCCTGATCTCTGCTGCACGCCTGCAGGAAGAGATCTCACATGCGGGCTCCCATCTCAGCTCTGTTTGGGCCCTAAACCTCTTATCCAGGCAAAACTCCCACTGTTTGCAGCGAGGAGTTTTGCCAGAGTAAATACAGCAGATCTGGGCCTTTGCCCCGTTTCATTTCACTGTAGGCGGATTGATTGCTCCGTGGGGAAACCCATGCTCGAGCCACACATCCTTCCCTTCTCCGTGTTGCCCAACGCACAGATGCAAGTCTCTGAACTCCTTCAGGGTTTGGGGTGATTCCTGCATCTTTCCCTTTCCATCCTGTAACCACATGGGAGCAGGTCAGGAGTGTTCGGGCTTTGCTTCTGGTTGTGCCATTGCTTTTGCTTAATTCACCTCTGCCCCAAGAGCTGGGATGCTGATACACAGCTTTACGGAGGGTTTTGAGGGCTCCTGTAGATGCAACGCAGTTGGGAATTGTCACCCAACCCTCTCCTACCTGCTGCTTGCTTTTATCCTGGTTGGAAGCGCTATAAATCCTCATGTCTTAGGGCACAAAGCAAATTCTGACCAATTTAAGATGGGAGCAATCCCCCCGGGATTGGAGTTTGCTCTGTGTTGCCAATAATTTGGGGTGTAAACTGGAATGATTAGGAGATGTGCACTATGCCAGCTCTGGATCGCTGATTTTGCCACAAACGAAGGGCTAAATGCAGTCTGTGATGAGTTTAGATGGATAGATAGCACTTGGCAATTAAAGCAGCCCTTCCGTGTTCCCTTGAGTTATTTCTGCTGTCACAGAGTGTTCCTCTTTTTAATTAGGATTTTTTAAATATAGTTATTGTAGACTATTTTACAGTGTGTGAAAAAACTGTAACAGAATAATATAATGATGTTAGAGACTATGGTTTGCCATTAAATATTATACAGACATCACTCTGGGCTGTCTTTCCTTTAAATACCAAACTGTTAGAGTTGTCCCATTATCTTGTGTTTATTTTTCTGTGTCCTGTACATCTGGCGTAAAATAACACAGATTTTATTTTCCCAATGTGTCTAAGGGAATTGTGCCAAATACACATTTTTATTGCTCGACTGCAAAAGGAGCGGAAGAATCCTAAAATCCAATAGCAATATTGTCAGTCCTGGGCAATTCAAAACAATGAATTGTCTCAGTTCTCTCTTTTACCTCTGTCCTCAGCTTAGGAATAACAAAGATGAACAGATTAGGCACTTTTTCCTTAGTGTTTTCAGGCTTTAGAGTATAAATTTCTAAGGTTTTCCACATGACGAGGAGGTCTAGAGCTTCCCATGTACACTGGCACTTACACCAGCACCTTTGTAAATGAAGGCTGCGTTTCTTAATACCAAATGTTGGCTGGAATGAGGAGAAAAACATTATTTGGCGAGTCTTAGTTCGTGCGAGGTGACAATGCTTCAGCTGGGTGCTTCGCTGGAAGCCGAGTGGATGTCTGCTACTGACTTTAATAGGAGAGGAATCAGGACTATTTGTTATAACCATTTCTTAAAAGGGAAACTTACAGCTTATTGAAAAAGCGGATATGAAAAGCGCAAAGTTGCTCTTTTCTTGCCAAGAACCATACAGATTATGTCACTGCTTTTATTTAAATCTGGTTTCCATTATGTCATTTTTCTGCTTTTCCCCCCACACCCCATCTCGTCCTCAGGCACTCGGACAGGGCTGGGCTGCAAGCCCTGCAGGGAAAAGCTCAAATCCATACAGAAAGATATCATTTAGGGTAATATATGCTCTTAACAGATATTTGTATATTAGTGATATACAGTTGTCAGTTAGTGATATAAGCAACCCTTCAAAACGGTCGATCGGTTTTGCAGGGTTCCTGTTTTTAATGAATTTATGCAATCGTTAATTTTTTAAGAGTTCCTCCTGCTTGCGCACCTGGAGATTAGACCCTCACTGTAGCTCTGCGAATGCCACAGATATTTTTCTGCTCCCAGATTCCCTCCCTCCCGACACAGACAGACAGGGTCCTGACTTGTTTATAGGGTGACTGGTTAGTCCTTCCAGTTTAACACTCTCCAATATAAAGGGGTAATTTTAGGATGTGATTGATTCCAGCATGGAAAGCAGCCAAAATCGGGCTCAATAATCCATTTGCAAGTGTGTGAAACACAAAATGTGCATCAAACATGAATTAAAAAACTGTTGGAAACGGAGCAAGCATCTTCGCTGTTTAAAGGGCTAAGCCTCATTTTACGTTCGGTACCACCAGGTATGTGGGATGATTTTTATTCTGCTTTACCAAATGTCTGAATTCTGCCCTGCCCATCTCCTGGAAGTCCAGTTTTGTCTCCGTTTCACTTAATTCTGGGCTTTTCCCTGGGAGATCCTGCCAAACAGCATTACAATCACTTGCGGTTGCACAGGATGCGTGACCAGCCCCTTCTTACATGCAAAACTGGACAGCCTCCTAGAGAAAAGGCTTTATCCGCTAGCGAGCCGGCCAGGAAATGTCTTCAGGGTGAAAAATGAGGTGCAAACCACAGCAAAATACAACGTTTTAAAATAAAACATCAATGTGAAGGCCGTCGGGGTGCTCTGCAAACTCCCACCCGCAAAGCGCTGCTATGCCAGAGTGGCCTTGAGAGCAGAGAAGGCAGAAAAACTGCTGCCAAGTTCAGGCAAGCTCCAAATACCTTAAATCACTTTATTATATATGGTCAGCAGGACACATAGTCGGATGATTAATGGGTTTATAAACACATTAAAGAGCTCTCCCAAAAAGGAGACTGGCTCTTTGGATTACCCCTACTGTTATGGATCAGAAAACTGAGGAAGCTTAGTAAAACCTAAGCAAGCTGGATTGAGCTCAGTAAAGTAATACTGATTATAAATCGTGGTGTGAGTGGGGGCTGGAGGCTGCAGGCCTCCTCAGGGATGGCCAGGCTAGGGTGAGAAGCTCTCAACAGCAAGTGGGCCTGCCGCCCCTGGGCTTTGTGCAGGAGACGGAGGTGGTGAGTGAGGGCTGGGGACCCGGTTTGGGGCTGAGCGGGGTTAGAAGCACCCCTCAAACCGGGCAGTCCC
>NW_009605866.1:19686-20022 GCF_000690535.1 Cariama cristata | reverse complement strand
CCGCCGCCATGATACACCCTTCCCGGTTGCCGAGGAGGGGACGCGGGTGTCATGGCGGCTGGCACCGAGGACTACAGCTCCCAGCATGCACCACGCGGCCCGTCCCGTCATGCCTCGTTTCCGCCGTGACGTCAGAGCCCACCTCCCGCGCAGGCGTAGAGTGGGTTCGATGCTGTGAGGAGGAGGCGGAGGCCGAGGCCATGGCGCTGAACAGGAACCACTCGGAGGGTGGCGGCGTCATCGTTAACAACAGCGAGAAGTAAGGTGCCATCCCCTTCTCCCCTCCTCCGGCCGCAGTGGCCGGCCAGGGGATAGCGGGGAGCCGTCTCCCTTCCT
>NW_009605866.1:11425-19614 GCF_000690535.1 Cariama cristata | reverse complement strand
GTAAGGGCCGGGGGTGGTTTAATCCTTTCGGTGCCGGCGTGGTTGGGCTCGTCCTCCCCCCTTCTCCCGATGGGGGTAGGGGCTGTACGTATCCCCCCCCTACCCCTGGGCCTCTCCGCTGGGCCTGAGCCGCAGGTCCGCCCACACACACCGCTCCCCTCTGCAGCCTGCCTGCCCCCCTGCCTGCTCTTACTGCGGTCCCCAGCTTGTCTCCCTAATGCACAGTGAGGGCTGGCAGAACTCAGCCCTCAGCCAGGTGATTCTGGCCTGGACCCAAGCCTCACCCCTCTCTCACCACCCGGTGCTGTGGAAGAGCTCGGATGCTGCACCTGCAGTGGGCCTTTGCTCCAGAGCTGCCTGCTTGGGAAGCGCTAGGCTCCCTGCCCGGTTTGGTTTGGTGGGTTCTTTGAGCATACATCGGCTCTATGTGTTGGGGAAAGAGCAGCAGTGTGGGGAAAAGGTGCTGGGATATAACCATGGAAACAGAAAGCCTCCACAGAGCTGTGTCTGTCTGCATGGCAATGGGCTGTCCGCACCCTCTGTGTCTGCCAGTGTGCTTTGGTTCTGACGTGGCAGTCACCTGCTTCTGGGACAAAGGAGTAGTTCATTCTTCAGGGTTTCTTTCCATGAGGCCAGTTAAACATTGGTATAGGAATTCTGTGCCTGACTTCCATTTGGGATGTGACCCTTCTTAGAAGAATTGGGTAAGGTCAACTCTGAGGCTTAAATTTGGGTTCACTGAAACAAACAACTGCGGCAGCTTAACGTGTTACTGCTCCCGGTTGCCAGCCTGCCTTGGATCAGGAGTTACCTCTCACACAGCAGCCCAGGCTGCTTGTGGTGGGTGATTCAGCTGATAGGCTGTAGCCTGAGCAGAGCGCTGGCCCCTGTGCCCTTCTGAAGCTTTTGCTAGAGGGACAGGTACTTCCTCGCAGAAGGGAAAGGCAAGTGACTGAGGATGCTAACACGTAAGCTGCCAAAGATAAAGGTGGTGGAGGTTTCTCCAGCTTTAGGGATTAGAGTCCCTAATGTGGATGATGTTATGTTAATACAAATTACCTGCTGTATCCATGCAAGGGTATTACGCTGGTTTTAATCAGGTCGGTTTCTAATTGAGAATTAAGGAGTCAGTGCAGACAACACGGGTTAATGAACTCTAATGGCAAGAAAGGGGAGTTCCTCTTGATCATGTTTTTGTGACAGAGATGCTTAAGCTGTGGTTAGACCTTCAGCAGCTGTGTTGCATAAGCCAGCCTGAGCAGTTCCTGCTTCAGCAGTCCTTCTTCTGTTCCGTTGCTTGTAGTGAACCAAATTAGGGAACTGATCCAGCAGAAATGCAACACAACTTTTTTTAAAAAATAATATATGTATGTATATGTCTTGAGATCTTGATCAGTTCAGTTGAATAAATTCACTGCCTGGCTACGCAGACAGCGGTAGCTGTGTCAGCACACTGAGGAGGGAACACAAGGCCAAGAACAAGCAGCCAGTACTACTTAAGTTGCTACAGCCAACAACAAAAAAAAAGGCAAGCTAGACTGATTTTTATCTGCCTGGCACTGGCATAAAGGTTAAAGGCAGTTTTGGTAGGTTAGTAAACTTGTATGTATATTGCACTCCTGCCTTGGGCTGTAACACTGTAACACCATGTCTCGCCTTGTTTGCAGCGTTTTGATGACCTATGATCACATAGAAATTACCTTCAGTGATATCGAACCTATGCCAGATGCCTTCAAAGGGACCAAGAAGGGGAGTGTGTTCTTGACTCCCTACCGAGTAAGTAGTAAAAGGCTTTATCTTGTGTAAGGAGATAAGGGCTCTTTGCGATTCTGTATTTAAATGTCCTCCGTGCATGAATGACAGGATAATCTACTGCCCCTTGAAGTATGGCTCATCCTGTCCCTCTGGGGAGCATTATGAATTCATTGCCTAGGCTATCTATTTGTCAAAAGATAATAAATCTGATTAGTTCTTATACAGGCAGCTGTTTAGTCCATCAGGCATCTTCCAGATTGGAAATTAGCAGTGGTCTGGAAATGCTGAGTGCAACAGCACAGCTACTAAATCATAGCTGAGCAGAGCAGCGAGTTCTCTGGAAGCTCAGAGGAGTATTATCTGAGCAAGAGTAGTCTTCCTGGAAGGCTTTATTGCCTTGAGGTTTCCGTTTAGACTTGTGGCCGTTCTGTGTAGCTTTTGGCTTGCAGAACTGATGAGGAGCTTCAGATGTGGGAGGGAGTTTCAGTCCATCAGAAAGCTTCTTCAGATAATAAATCAGGGTTGTGTTTCCTGTTTGGTTTAAATACCCTTTGTAATGTTATTTTCTTTTCAGGTTATCTTTGTATCGAAGGGAAAGGATGCTATGCAGTCTTTCATGATGCCCTTTTATTTGTTGAAAGATTGCGAGATCAAGCAGCCTGTCTTCGGAGCAAATTATATCAAGGGTACTGTGAAAGCAGAGGCAGGAGGTATGGATAGTACAGATTTATGTTCTGTATCTTAGTTCAGCTACACAATTCACAGCAAAGGAAGTATCCGGTGTAACCGAAACTGGATACTGACCAAATGGGTTTTTACAGTACTGCTGAAATGTTTCTTTCTTTGAAACTAGCAGCTAACAATATTCTCAATACCTGCTCACTGTACAGTTACAATGAACAGATCTGCAACCGATGTCATTCCTCCCCTCTGTGCAAAATAATAAGTTGAATCAGCCAAGGGATCTCACTGAGTAAACATCAGAGCAGAGTCAGCAAGAGTGAGGATGTCATTTTGCTTTGGGCAGTTGGGGTTACCTGTTAAGTCTGCATCCAGGTCCTCCTATGCCAAAGACTCGTGATCCCTTCTGGATCTGTTTGGGTTTTCAGGTGCAGATCTCCAGAGCGCTGTTCTCCATCATCAGTTTCTTGTGCAATTCAAGGAAAGGCATGCTATTGCTATAGTGCACCTTAGCAGTAAAAATGACACTTGGAAGAGAATGGACTGTCTTGAAATTAGGGAATCTTCAAAGGGCGGTTTCATGTTACGCTCAGTGAGAAGGCTGTGGTAGGCATTTTCAAAAATTTTTTCAATCACTGTTTTATGCTTCCCCTTTTTACCAAAGGCACATAGTTCTGTAAACTCTCTTTCAGCCCCAGCTTGATTTTGTCTGTTCATTGTGGCACTGAAATCACAGTGCAGTGCTTAGGAAAGTTCACTCTGTTATCCTGAAATCAGCATTGTAGCTTCTGTATCAGAGCAAAGTGGGACCATCCAGCGTGAGAGGAAACCCAAGCAGTAATGACAGACTCTGTAAACTGTGTGAAAGGCAAATGGCTTTAGCTAAATCTTTGTCAATTTTCCCCAGAGGCCATCTCATTTAATGAGGATGTTGCTTTAACAGCCCTGAGAGTCTGGTTTAGCTCAAAAGGCTCTTTAATCTATGTGTCCCTGTTCCAGCACTGACACAGCTTCTGCTTTGATGCATTGTTGGGACTCTGGGCTGTGCATGTTTTTCTTTTTTAGTCTGTAATATGAGATGTCACTAATTTTTTTTTATTATTATTATCCTGACTCGAAACATCTTCCATGGACTCTAATGGATTTATGTGGACCATGTTTTTCATTAAGCTCTTTGCTTCATTGGGCACTCAAACTCCCCAAACTAATTTATAGCTGACAGTTAGGTGTAGTTGCAAAGGTTTTTTAGCAAACGGGATTAACAAAATCCCTGTCTTCTGCACTAATCTTATACAAAGCTAGAGCAAATCCAGTGCTTCCGATAGCCTGGTCTGTCAGCAGCTGCTGTGGTAACAGGCACAACTTTGGAAAGCTTTTGAAGGTCTCCCTCATTGATGTTTCTTCTTCAGGTGTCTCTTGACCTGAAAATACCCCAATGTGAATTTTTCTGGTAATAGGGTAGTGCCTCCACTTTATCTGCCTGGTTTTTTTTCTTGGATTTTTGGGGTAAGCTCTTTAAAAAATTATATACAGGGCATCTGTAGATAAAGCATGGAAGCTAAGTAGCATTGAAACGGCTTCTCCTTGCTTCTGGATTCTGTCTTTCTTCCCTGCAGGTGGCTGGGAAGGATCTGCCACGTTCAAGATGACCTTTTCAGCTGGGGGTGCGATTGAGTTTGGCCAGCGTATGCTGCAGGTGGCATCACAAGGTATGGGAGTCTGGCGGTGTCTGCCAGACAGTTTTGTGGTTTAAGGAGGCCTTACCTTCATCTTACAGCAAGGGCAGTTTTAGGTTGCAACAGATTGGATTCAAATCCATGCGAGTTTCGGGCTGTATCTGGAACTTGCTTGCTTTAAAAAATACTTTTTTCATATCCGTTGACCAGCAGATTTTTGGGATGGAGCTTGTTTGTTTTTCAGATAAGGACTCTTTAGGCTTGTTGGAGTTCTTGGCCTGCATTTGATGCAGGCTTGATTATTTTGATGACGTCAACTTCTCTTTACTTTTCCAGTCTCCAGAGGTGAAATACCCAATGGAGCTTACGGCTACTCCTATATGCCAAATGGATCCTATGCTTTTGCGCCAGCTGCAGCAAATGGGGGCTATCCGTACCCACCACCTCCTCCTGGTAAGTCTGGGAATTGAGGATGGGGATTATTCTAGTTAGCAAGAGTTAAAATAGGTAAAAAGGAGAAGAAACACAAATTCCACATAGTCTTTTAGATTGGATCTGATGCAGCTTCTGTTTCTGAGCTTCATTATATTTGCCTTTGGCTTGTTTTGGCTGCATGCTGTGACCCACCCAAAGGAGTTAAGTCTTTTGCTGTGTTATTTCTGTTCCTGACAGAGTTTTATCCTGGCCCTCCTGCCATGGATGGAGACATGGGTTACATGCAACTTCCACCCCCGCCGTACCCAGGGCCCATGGAACCCCCCGTCAGCGGTCCGGACCTGCCCGCCACTCCTGCAGGTAAGAAGTGTGTGTAGGTGAATTAGCTCACAAGGGGTTTGTTACCCATGAAACAGACATTATTTCTTGTCTGTTGTGTCTTGAGGAACTTAGAGTTAATTTAGAAGCTCCACTTAGAAGTTAAAATGGTTTAGGAGAGGGATTAGGGAGCTCCCCTAATCTCCAGCCTTGTATATCCAGCTCAGTCTGGAGGCCAGCCTGATTCTCTCCTGGGTAGATACCATTAGCAGATATTTTGCAGCTGGATTTATTCTTCTTGTGACATAAAAAATACAGTTTGTGATTCTCGTGTTGTGGTAATCTTGCTGTGATAGATGAATAAATATAAATTGATGACGAAATGTGTTTCTAGTTCATTTTAGTTAGCAAATGTGGCTTTGGTGATATTTGCTCCCCCTTCCCATTTCATTCTAACCTGATTACTTTTGCTTAACAAACATGGAACAGAGGGATAGGTGATGGAAGGGAGCCGGAGAAATATCAGTCTCATTTTCACTCATTTGGGATTTATCAAAATGATTTTGAACATGGTCTTAAAAGGTCTGCATGGAGGGGGGGTGAGGAAAAAGAGGTTGTGGTTGAACATAATCATAGATAATCATAGGTAAGAGTATTCATCTGCATAAAGATTTAACTTCTCTTTGGTTTCAATAAACAACCAATCGTGTGAACTATTATTTGGAAAGTGGCACTGATCTGATACATGGTTGTACAAGATTTTTTTTCTGCAGAAATAGAGGATCTGGATTATCTTCATAAATTACCATCTTTAAAGTATGAGTCCCCTGAGCTGCTATAAACTTGTGCTGTTTTTTGTTTTGTCTTGTGTTTTCACTCCCAAGAAGGATGGTTTATTGACTGCCTTTTTAAGGGATATTGTCTGTGTTCGAGCAAAACAGCTGTTAGCATTTATTTGTTGGCTAACTGGCAAGTCCCAGGTGACATTTCCAAACTAAATCTTGGTCTGTTTCACTTTGGATTTGGCAATCCTGTGGCAACTGGAAGAGAAAATGCTCAATTGTGATGTTTGTTGTAGCTATTTTGCAACTTGAGCTTTGGTCAAGTAGTGCTCTGTTAGTAACACTTGATGGCCAGGAATATGTGGAGTTTTTGTTTGATTGTAAAAGTTCTGTGTGTCACCCAATCTATAACTTTTTTTCTGTGACAGCTGAAGCGAAGGCTGCCGAAGCCGCTGCCAGTGCTTACTACAGCCCAGTCAACCCACATAACGTCTATATGCCCACGGTAAGTTCCTGAGTCGTTCTGGGTTTGCAATGTGAGCCCAAGTGTGTATTTAGCAGTTCTTTTTCTCAGTAACACAGCAAAGTTTGTCTGAATTGATTTTGGCGTTTTGGTTTTTGGGGGTTTTTGGTTTTGTGGCTGGTTTTTTTTCTTAACCATGAATTGATGTTCTTTTTTTGTCCTTTTTTTTTTTTTTTCAGGAGCAGCCACCCCCTCCTCCATACTTCCCACCAGAGGACAAGAAAAACCAATAAGCTAACACAGAACTTCTCCACAATTCATTGCTTTCTTCCCATTTTGGCAGAATCTTGGGGCATGGTCCATAGCACTGAGGAGTAGAGCCTTCTCCCAAGGCACGTAGCTTTCACGAACTCTAGTAGTAGATATGTGCAGAGCAAGGGGAGAGATTTCAGCAGCCTGGGTTACTTCATAGAGCTCTAAGGATTTGCTGTCCTGCTGCAGAATTCCTTTCTCCCTGTGCACAGCATCACTAGAACTGGAGGTTCTCTTCATCTGTGATTGTTTCCCTTAGGTCTGTTTCTTTTGATACTTAAATTATACCTCTGTAGAGTAAGCAACTGCTCCATACTGATAATTAACATGGTCTTAACATGGACACAAGACTTGGGGCGGGTGGTGAGGGGGGGGGTGTCTTGAATTTATCTCCGTGTGCAGCCAAGAGCATCTCTGGACGCAGGGATGTCTCCAGGTATTCCTCTCAACGCAGAGTATCACATCCAGCTTTTCTCTCTGCTACTGAGAAAGGGCTTCAAAGGGAACCTTTGGGATCTCGAAGGAGATAGCTAACTATTACATTTTTCAGGTATTAAACTTTCTTGGTTTTTTTTTTTTGCTAATTCATTCCTGACAATTGTAGCACATAATCTGGTAGCCCTCCAAATTTTTGCTGTACACTGTGTATGATGATGCTGACGAGCTTCACTTCTCAAGAAAACACACTGCTCTTTACAGGGTTGATTAATAACATCTAACTAGTTATCATATGGGAACACTTAATTTTCTGTTGTCTTTTTTTTCTAGTTAGATATGTGGGTTTGAGATCACTAAGTCCTGAATATTCTCTTTATAATGCACTTTTTTTTTTCTTTGCTGTAACCCAAGTTACACTTTTTGGCCAGTGAAGCATCTTACTGCTGTGATTTAACTGGTGAATTAACAGCTAATGGGGAGAAAATAGTTGCTTTACTTCTGCTCTGGAAGCACTTAAGAGAATATGCAAAATGTTGGAATAAGCTGTTAGGTACAACTGAGCTGCTCGTTTGAATGTTGTTTAATGCTGTTAGTGTTCCTGGATCAGCTGTGAATTTACTTCCCGGTAACTTGAACGTGAGCTCCTTGAACTGAAGGAAGGTTCGTGTGTTTTCCTTCCGTAGCATTGATTCATTGATCTCATTAGCAATGACTCTAGGATGCAGAACCTCTGCAGGACTGATCAGAATCCAGGTGGTAAAACTTTGCATTGTACAAAGCTTTGCACAAATTGGACTTCACTGACAGCTGAGAGAGAGAAAATCCTTCCCAGTAAGTGTGAAGAAAGATCGTGTGCTAGGAAACCGCTGAGACTTGCTGCATGCAGCCTGCTTGGAGAGAAAAAGGTCCACCTCTTGTTTTCTTTTTGTTTGAGTCTAGCTGATTAATCAAATTGCTACTGTCTGTGCACTGACTTTTCTAGAATTGCTACTGCAGTGATGTAAAGAAATCGTTATTTAAAAAAAATATATTTATTTTGAAAATGTTTGATTAATATATTAACGTGAAATGACTTTTGAATGCAGATTTGTTTTGCCAAGACTGTGAAGTAAAAAGAAATCAGCTCAAAACTTAATGGTGTTTGCATTTGTGTGTGTTTGAGTGGGTGAACTTGGTGACTTAGTAGCTTTGGATGGGGAGAGGGAGAATTCAACGGCAAAATTATTTGGATTCTGTTCTTGGCTCCTCATTGGTGACATTAGTTGCTTGATTTCTCGACTGACTTTGTGAAATGATGATGTTAAAATCTTTTTAAACGCCCATTTCACA
>NW_009605866.1:7282-11414 GCF_000690535.1 Cariama cristata | reverse complement strand
TGATGAGACGGCTGCTTAACCTTTACCCAGATGTGTTACCCAGATGGCTTTTCCAGACCAATTGTCCTTATAAAAGTTGCAACCTATTGCTGGAAGAAGTAGTTGAAGGATGCAGCATAGTTGTTGCCTCTAAAATATGTCTCTAATTAGAAGCAAGCCATAATTTTATCTTTTTTTTTTTTTTGTGTGCTGAGATGCCTGCGTAGTTCTGCTTAGTTAGGTCTGAACTCTCTGAGGTGGTGTGGTCTGCTTGGTAGCTCTTCTCCCTGGGAAAGTGGGGAGTTGTTACTCCGGCAGCACACAGTGCTCCTCCTGGGTGTGCTCCAGCAGCACAGTGAGAGCTGTTACTCCTTACGTGTGGCAGAATTAGGCCCGTCAGTATAGTTTGGCAGGGCGGGAGAAGAGGCGTTCCACGTGGGATCTGGTCCTCTGGTTGCTGAGATCGGGTGCGTCCCTCTGGTTTGCGCTGGCATGTGTCAAACAGAAGTTACTCAGAAGCTGCTCTACAGGTAACATCCAAACCTTGCTTGGCTTCATTCCTCTTCCCAGCTGCCCCTGCCCACCTTAAGTCTCTTGAACTCATCAACTGGGGTGGACGTCTTAGAGATTTGCTCTCCTACATCGCTTTTGACTCACACCCTCCCATGGGGCTGTTTTACTGCGTTTTAACGCTGCCTGAGCCACTTCGGTTTGTTTTCTCTAGCAGGAGGTGGGTGGAGAAGGAAAGCATTAAGAGATAAAATGTTACAGCCCAGTAGGAACCTAATAAATAACTGGTTTATGAATTCAATTACTTCAAATCAAAGTTTCCTGAAACATGTCTGTCCAACTGCAGAAACCTCTCTATATGCTGTTCTGTTTTAAAATGGCTCCCTCCCAGTTACCCTTTACTCCCAGACAGATGATCCTAGAAAACATAGATTGTACGGAGTTTCCAGGTCTCTTGCCCAGCACCACTCACGGTGCAGCTCTCATGCCAACGATCAGCACAAACCCATGAGGTTAGTGGGGTTTTTTTAAAAAATCTTTCCTCAGCTGAGTGTGCTTGAGAGAAGAAACTTTCAAATAATCTGCTGTGATGAGAACTTGGCTCCATGGTTCAAACTGAGTGTCTCTTCCGCTAGTGTGGGCAAGTGGCAAGATCTGCAGAGAGACTGTGAGGTGTGCTGCCTGGAAAAAGGAAAATATGTTGAAAGGATGAGTCAGGCTGGAATAAATGAAGTATTCCTTTCCTCAACATGGGTATTAGTGAGCTACATCAGCGGGTTTTGAGTTCTGAGCCTTTTACAATGAGTTGCAGGTGAATGTCCCCGTTCCTCCAGGCTAGAGCTTGGCATGGTCTATGGGGAGGTGAGAAGGAGCAAGCCAAAATAAAGAGATTGATCATGGTCTTCTCGGTGCGTTTGGAGCATGCTGAGGAGGAGTGAAGCACGTTGCCGAAGCTGCAAGGCCAAAAGGCTGGGCAAGTCACACAGTCAGCAAGACTCATGCAGGTATTAGGTTGAGTGGAGCAGCACGATTCAGGAGGGTGCAGATTTTAGCCAGACAGATGCCAGTGAGAATCCCTGCCTTGCTTGTTAAAACCTGAAACCCCAGATTTGGCTTAGATACTCAGCACTCGTTGCCATCTTCCTGATGGGAACTGGGAGCTGTGCTCTGCTTTGGAAAGGGCTCAGAGAGGGTGGGAGGGTCAGCCAGTCCTCCTGCCTGTGTAGAAGATTTTAAATATTAAAGCAGGGAAAGTGCAATTGAAAGTGTGTTTCTGCTCAGAAAGTGAGGTGGGAGTAGGGCAGGAGGAAACGTTGTGCATTAATACGTCTCCAGATCTGCTCCCTGCTTGAATGATTAATCGGCTATGCAGCAGAAAGGCTGTCATGCGAAAGCTTGATAGGTACCATTAGCATCCAAATATTGGAATTTATTATACTATTGAAGAAAAAGAGGGGGCATAAGGAACTGCCAGTGTTGGATCCAGTTAATCTTTTGGCATAGACACATTTTCTACCACCGTGTACAGTTGTGTCTTCTTGATGTGACGTGGGATCTTCATTTGAGAAGTCGCTCACTGCACCTTGTGCCTGCTTCCCCGCTCTGAATACGCAGCTATTTCCCTCCTTCGCGGGAGTGTGGTGTAACCAGGTATTTCTAAAGTGCTTTGAGCTCTTATGCAAAAAACTGTTACTGCAGGAACTGCAGGTACTGCTTACGGAGTTCCTACTATCGGCTCTGAAATCTTACTGATATCCCTGGGGCCTGGGGAAGGTCTTTACCCTGGAAGGATGGGGCATGTGCGTGCTTGCCTGGGATTGCCTCCAGCTGGAGGAAGAGACTGAGCCCTCCTCCTCCTCCACATCATTCTGCCCAGATTTTACCTTGAGTGCTCCTGCTTCATGTGACCCATTGCAAAAAAAAAAAAAAATTCAAACAAATCATTGTTTGGCATTAATTCCTTTATAGCTGGAGGGATGCGCTGAAAGGCCATAGGGACCGTGGTTAAGCCAGCCTGGCCAGCGCCTCCCCGCCGGTGTGTGTCTGTCTGCCTTCAGGGACCGCGAGGTCTCCCCACCGCTCTCCAGGCAATAGATGGCCAAATTGCATCTCTGCTGCTGATGGACACCGTGATTTATGAGCTAAGTCTTGCAGTGCCGGCTCCCTTTGCAAGCACTGCTGGAGGTGGCAGAAGACGTAGGGCGAAGTTTGGACCCAGCAGTTCCTGGAGCAGCCAGGAGCGAGACTAGCCCTTACTGGTGAGTGGCTCATGTTGGCTGGTGCAGCTGCATCGCAAGAACCTCCAGCTGTAAACAACTGCCAGGTTGGTATTAGAAGGCAGGTTTTGCTAAGATAGGATGCGTTCAAGAGATGGTTTCAGATTTAAAGCTGTACAAGTAGGTCCAAGTGACAAATGTGGGGTTTTTGTGGGTTGGTATGAAATGCCAGGATGTGCAGGGCAGAGACCTTCGTTGTAGGCAAGGGTTTTCTTTGCAGCTGTACTTGTTATTACTCACCCGTCTGCTCCCCTGCATGAGTCAGCTCAAAGAGCTGCCATCATGAGACTGAACTGGAAACCGGTATTTCAGCACCCTCCTTGCTCAAGGGCTGTCACTGTGCTGCCGAGAGAGCCCACAACGGGATGTGAAGAGACCCACGTAACAGCGAGCAGGAGCGGGGACTTGTACCCACCGGCGGGGGCTGCTGGATCTCACACCTCAGGGTGTAAACGGACCGGGATCCATCTCTGCTGCGTCCTCCCAGCCGCCCTCCTGCCACTTCCTACGGTCTCTGGATACTGGAGCAAAAGGTATCAGCTTGGACTCCATTTGCAAGCTTGGTTCAGCAAATCCTGTCTCTCTAAACCTTTCCTTTCCCTTGCTCAAGTCCAGTCCCTCCTCCTCCTCCATGCACTTTGCTCCGTAAGGGCTGGGCTCTGGCTGGGACACAGTCACTTCTCCCTGTGGCATGGATCGGCTGCAATAATACTGCGTGTTTCGATGTGTCTGTCTGGGATCCAGGGGCGGTGGGGGGAGTTCAGCCCTGCAGCCTCCTCCCATCGTCCAAGCGTGCGGCTCTGCAGGGCTTGGTGGGCTCCTCAGGGGGCTTTGACATTTGTATGGGCAGAAGTGGTGGTGGAAAAGCTGTGGGGGGACCGTTTCGGTGCTGAAGTTGGTCAATAATTTGTGCTCCAGGATAGGCATGAAGATGCTTGATACCCACCATGGGTCATGCCTGGTACCCGGGTGTCAGCCCCAAGTTCTTCCACCTTCACAAGCACCTACCCTGCTCCCTCCTCGGCTCATGCACATGCTGTAGGTCCTGCTCTGAACTCAGTGCCCCAAACCAGCAGATGAAATGGCCTTGAAATCTGTGTCCCCCCTTTCCTGTCCCTGCAGTGAGAGCAGCCACTGCCCCGGCCCCGCAGTGAGGGGATGATAAATCCAGTGGCTGACACTGAATTCTTTTCACTGGGAGAGGGAGGCGGAAGAAATATTTGCTGCATACACATAGCACATGGCAGTGATGGAGAAAACATTTTAAAGCTGTCACGGGGCGCTGCAAGCCAAACAAATGGCATCCAGGTCTATATGTGACGTTTGTGACCTTGTAAAGGACGAGGCAGGCTGCTGCTCTCCCCCCT
>NW_009605866.1:6876-7142 GCF_000690535.1 Cariama cristata | reverse complement strand
CCCCCCTGCCTTGTGCTGCCGTGCAGGGAGCCAGATGCAGCATTTGAGTTGGGATGGTGTCCAGGCAGGTCAGCCCTGGGCTCTGGGTCCCTAGGGGATGGCAGGGAAGTGGGATCAGGGTGGGCAGGACACATCATGCTTTCCCCTTTGGGACCCAGTCAGCTCCCGGGGGAGCTGGAGCAGCTCCAAGCAGCAGCCAGCAGAGCTTGGCATCGCAGCAGTGTTTCCTCCAGAGGGGCTGGGGCTGAGGCTGGCCCGAGAAGGCC
>NW_009605866.1:2962-6764 GCF_000690535.1 Cariama cristata | reverse complement strand
CTGGGGCTCCCGGGGGAAACGCGGATTTCACAACTGCTCTGCCCTGCACGGGTGGCTGGAAGTTCCCTTGGCTCTTCCCAAAAGGATGGGATTTGCCTTGACGTTCTTCTAAGATAACCCAGGTGGGATCGAGGGTGCTGTGTGTTCCCCCACTTCTTCCCAGGTACCATTGGTTTTTAGTGCGGCGCACTCGAAGCGGTCGAGGGAGCCTGTGGAAGGAAAGATGTGGGGTTAGGGCAGAAATAATTGGAAGCCCCCATAGTAGCCAAGGAGGGGAAATGACTGACATCCCTCCCGGGTGTGAAGTCGCTGGTCCCCGGGGGGATGCCCCAGCCCGGTAGCCCCGAGGAGGGGGAGCAGGAGTGTCCCTGTTCTCATTTTGAAACCACCTTCCTCTCCTCCGCCTTGTGCCGTTACTGTACGCCTTGCCAAACTCCGGCAGGCGCAGAGCCTGGTTTTGCAGAGTCATTGGACCCTGTGTTTAAAAGGAGAAGTGAGGGAGGGACATGTTGAAATCAATTTTTTGACTATTTGTCCGTTTCCAACCAAGAGATTGAGATAAGGATGAGAGCAGGCTGTGGCTCCAGGATTATCAAGCCAAGAGGTAGGGAGATAAACCGCTATTAATGCTTGCAAAGGGTCCTTCTATAACAGGTTTTCCTTTAAAGGGAGGATGATACCCTTCAAAGAGGGGGATAATACTTGTTCTTTGGAGATCTGTTTTCTCAGCAGCACCTATAACCCCCCACACAAGTGAACTCTCGACTTTATTTATACCGAGGGCAGACTGTCAGCCCACAGGAGTGCAGCCCTACAGCCTGTAAGGAAAAGAGTTTTCCTTTAGGATGAGTCGTTTTTAAAAGAACGATTGCCTGATGCTTAGCGATATCTATGCTTGCAGTGGATTTTATTTCTTCAGCGTTACAAGAAGGGAAGTGGATTTGAGGATTAACTAAACTCTTAGCAGTTCTCTCTGTGTCGGTTGAGGCAAGAGACATTTCTTTGACCCCTGTTATTTTTTCTTGGCAAGAAGCAGCAAAAGGTGTGAGCAGCTCGGGGGTGCTGTGTCCGGGTCCTGCCTTTATCTCTGTGGTTGCTCTTTGCTAGGCCAGATTTTGCTTTTGCAATCAGAGCTAAAAGCAAAGATGACAGCAATCATTTTCAAATGCCATTATGCACTTTACATCCCTGCTTCCCGCTGACAACATTTTGCAGTGGAGCACAGCGCTGATGTCCCAGATCAATAAACAGCATTTGTGTGTGTCAAGGGAGAGGGAGGTAGAATAGAAATCAACTCCTCCGCCACGTACCCCTCCAGCTTAGGGAGGAGATGCTTTGAAACTGCTTGCCCAAGGGGAAGCAAATGCTAGGCTGGTTAAAGTCAAGGTTGAGGCTGGCAGGGCTGGGCTAGCACCTCTGAGCATCTCTGCCAGCAAAGGGGACGGGCACCCTCGTGGGGCGTGGGGTGAGGAGGCAGCTTCACCGCCAAACTGGGGAGCGCCGAGGAAGTGATGCTGAAGCCCAGTTCCTCAGGGCGACTGCGCCGGTGCCCGGGGACTGTTACAAAAGAGCTCTCCTGACGTGGGAGAGAGCAGAAGTGTGACGAGCAGCTTTTCTCAGACCTCAGGGGATGAGGCTGAATGATCGCTGTTGAGAGCGGGGACGGATTTTGGCTTTTCAGTGTATGGCTGTATCTCTGGATTTGTATTCTGTAGGTTAGCTTGGCATCCCCCTGCCAACTCGCTGGGCAGCCCTGCACGGCTCCGGTCCCGTGCTGGCTGACCTGCACAAAGAAAACCTGACCCCCCCATTGATCTGCTGCTAACACCTGCAGCCCTTTTTCCATCTCCTGGTCCCCCAACTTCAGGAAATCCTTTTTTTTGCTAATATAACCCGCTCTTACAGGGTTTCAGGGCAAAGGGAAGTTGTGTCTCTCCTAAAGCAGCTAAAACAGCGCAACCTGCCTTAATTAAAGGAGTAGATGATTGCAAGGATGAAAGAGACTGGCTGCCTGCCTCCCCCCCTGTGCTCTCACAGGGATGCTGCTGCCAGCATCCTCCTGCAGCGCTCAGCGGCCCTGCTTCGAGGCAGCGTGCTGCGGGGTGCCTCCCCGTCCTTGGAGTCATCTCCTCATCTCCTCCCAATGCCTCCCAAACTTTCCAGTGCAGTTTCCATGGTTGTGGTTTCCTGTTTGGATTAAGCAGGAATCCCTGACAGGCTACCCAGCACCGCTGAACCCGACATGGGGTCTCAGCACCCTGCGTTGCATCTGAAGCATCTTGTTTACGGCTCCCAGGAGCGTCTGGGGGCAAGAAATAGCAAGGCTGGAAAGACGAAAACTCCCCTGGATGGAGGGTGCGGGGTCAGGCATGGTCACAACCCTGCTTTGCCGGCTCTTCAGCAGCCCCAGCAGTGACATGCAAGTCTTGAGCAGAGGGTGATGTCCTTCCCGGGGTGGTGGGTCCGTCTATTGAGCAGCAAATGCTTGTGGAGCTCAACAGCCCCTCCGAACCCGAGCCCCCTCTTAGCTGTGCATCAAAGTACGTGAGACCTCCAGGATACAGCTCTTCCCTTGGCCAGTTCCTGATGCTCTTCCTGATGCCCACCCCTGCCTTCCTCCGCCCCCCCATTTGGCATCAGCGCAGGCGTTTCGATAGGGATCTTCGAGGGGAGGGCACTGCTGCCAGGCTGTGATATGCAACTGCCTTGCGAGTTGCAATCAGATAAAGCGTTTACAAGAATGAAAGCTGACAGTAAAGCACAAGTTCTTAACTCTGTTTCCTGCTGCTCTTTTTTTTCCTCAGTACCCAGCTCTGCCAGGACAGCCTGTTCAGGAAAAAGGCCGTGTGCCCCCTCCCGCTCCCATCCGCAGCACGTGTGCTAACTGCGTCAGTTCTCAGCCCAACCTTGTCTGACGTGCCCGGGTGTCGCAGGGATTTCCCCCCCTGCAGCTTTTGCACCGAGTTTCAAATCCCCTCCATCCCCCAGGGCTGAAGATGACTTCTGCTTTTGGCAGGGTCCCTGTCTGCGCTCACGGGGCACGACCGATCCCAAATACGCATCGGAACCCAGATCCTCCATGTTGCTCCCACCCATCCTTCCCACCACCCCCTTTCCCTGCTAGGCTTCGCCTTCTCAGGACTATTTCTGTCCACTTGCTCCCTATTCCTTGTTCATAAATAATAGCAGGGACTGGATGTGACATCTTTCTTTTGCTCCCATCCCCTCCGTGCCACGCGGTCCCCGTAGCCGAGGAGCTGCCCACCCAGGACGGGGTGGTGGGAAGCAGGGCCGAGGGCGCCTGCGTCCCCGTGCTGGTCTCGAAGGAGGCCTGCGCGCGTTTCCGCTTGTTAAAATGGCCATGGTGAGATAAGGTCTGTGGTTTCCTTTGAGCATGCGAGTGAGGGGGAGAGGCAGCAGCGGCAGGCAGAGCTGCAGCAGCTCCCCTGCCCTGTACCGAGCCTCCCCCCGAGATGGATGCTGGCGGCGAGACCCCCGTGGGGACCCTCCCTGGGGAGGAGAGCCCCGAGGTAGGTGGCCTCGACCCTGGGGAGCTGGAGAGAGTGTTTGGGGTGTGATGACCCCCGGGAGGGGGTTGGGGCTGCTGTGCCCAGGGGACCCTGGGGTGCAGAGCTGGGCGCTGAGGCTGTAAAAGGGGAATGAGAATAAAGGGACCGAGTCTGTGTCCTGGCCGGGATGTTTTGCAAGGGTGAGCAAGAAGTGGGTGTGGGGGTACCATACCCCTGCGAACGCCCACCCGAGGGCTGTGTACGGGGCTGGCTGCAGCTCTGTGCCACCACTG
>NW_009605866.1:1758-2918 GCF_000690535.1 Cariama cristata | reverse complement strand
CCCCGCCGCCAGCAGCTCCCCCAAAGCCCTGCTCTCGTCCAACCCAACCCAACCCAACCCGCTTCCTCTGCAGCGGCCGGACCGACGGCGTCCCTATGTCTGCCCCCGCGGAGATGGGACCCGCAGCTCTGCACATCTCTGCCTGGCTCTGCTGGGGGCATCTGGGCATGACTCCCTGTGCTGGACTCCCGGGATGATCTGTCCTGGTGGTACCCACTGCAAAGGGACTTGTCCTCCCTCCCAGGTGCCACCATCTCTGCATCCACGCTGGCCTCCCACACCGCAGCTAACAGGGTCAGGGCGGGATGCTGGTGGCTGTATCCGGACCTGGATTTAAGCAACGGTCCTGGATTTGAGCTGGGTTCTTGGCGTGGGGATTAACAGCAGTAAACACATCCTGGTGGCTCAGCTCAGCTTTAGATTAACCAGTCTCCTGTGCATATGGGTAAGCACAAAGCAGATCCTGCAGAAGCCATCCCTGATGGCAGAAAGGAGCAACAGGGTGCTGCTCCCCCTGCCCAAATCAACAGCGATTCCTCCCCCTGCCCTCTTGTGCTACTCCACGGCTGGGCAAGGAGCAGATCCTTGTGCCTTGCTGAGAAAGAGAGTCCTTTTTCTCTCCCCTCTACACTTGCAACCCTGCTATAAGGCAGCCCTGCCCGCGGGGATGCTGAAGGATTTGGGATGGGGCCGAGCCCTGGTGCAGGCAGGATGGTGCTGGGAGCAGCAGAAGGTGGATGACCCCCTGGGCAGGGGCGGGCAGGGACCCTTCTCGGTGCAATGGGTCCCCTTTTCACAGGGGCTGCTGAGCCACCGCAGCCCCCGGCACCGACCAGCGGTTACGAGAAGGGACGTGGAGGCAGGTGGGAGAGAAGCAGCTCAAGGGTTAAACTCGACGGGAGTGGAAGAGTTGAATTTCGTCCAGATGGCCAGGGATTATTCCAGCCCTAGATTTGCCATAAGCAAATGTTAATATTCCAGCTTGGGGTTGGTTTTGGTTTTTTGTTTTTTTTTTTTTTCTATTAGGGGGATCCTAAGGTCATTTGGGGGCCTGGGCTGACCCACAGGTAGGGCTCACTGGTCCATCCATCCATCCCCCTCCAGCCCTGGCTGAGCAGGGCACAGGGGCTGTGCTCAGCCTATGCCTCTCAGCCCTGAAA
>NW_009605866.1:712-1535 GCF_000690535.1 Cariama cristata | reverse complement strand
GCAGATGCAGGACAGGCTCAGCCTCAGCGTCAGGGAAGGAAGAGGGGGTGAGGATGGGCTGAGAGCTGGGGTTTGCCAGGGAAAAGGGTATTTTTGGCAAAGGTGGTTTGATCTCCCGGCCAGATCCATGCGGAGCCAGGATGAGCGGGAGGTGACATTTGAGGCAGGGGACGATGGGGGCTGTGTGGGCAGCAGGACCCCCCCCAGCAGCCCCAGGGTTGAGCACCACTGGAGCTGGGCTGTGCCTCGTCGTGTGGCACCGTTTTAATTTCATTGCCTTTTGGAAAGTAAAAGCAATTGCTGGTCATCCTGCAAGTGGGGAATGGCCCTTCAGCTCCACGGTGAACGATGCACCGTTGCAGCAGTGCTCTTTTTCTTTCTCAGGGGACTCAAGTCACAAATCCTGATGAATTTTTGGTGTCTCCTTGCCCAGCCTGCAGCTCCTTGCTCTGCTTTGGCCACCTGCCCCCTCCCTTGGCTGGTTTTGCTCTCCAGCCTGGTCCTGCTGGGCCTGGCCGGGCCAGTGAGCAGCTCTGTGGGGTGAGAGATGGGGTGGCTGGTTTTTAAGGCCTCCTATGGATCACCCCAAATTGCTGTTGCCATCTTTGGTGCCCCCCTCCTCAATTAATGGGGCTTGGGGGTGAAGCCCCCCTGCTGCCCCACTGGTGATGGAGGAAGTTGTCCCTCTGCTGTGGGGCATCTGTGGGGTGTCACAGCATCCTTTGGGGCCCCCCAGCCCCATCCTGGCTGCTCTGCCTCGCCACGGTTTCCTCCTAAAACCCTGCTCTACCATAAGACCTGATGGGAAATCTCTCTGCTTCTC
>NW_009605866.1:433-648 GCF_000690535.1 Cariama cristata | reverse complement strand
TCGGAGGGGGTGGCAGTGCTGCTGGGACTTGGGGACGTGGCTCAGCTCCTGAAGATGCTCCCCAGGGACAGTGGTGATGGGGCAGGGCTGAATGCTGGGAGGGGGTGGTGGCAGGGACCAGTGGGGAGCTCAGGGAGCTGGGGGGGGACACCCTGCTAATCTTGGGGGATGTACGGAGCAAGTCCCTGCTGGCCTGGCCACATGTGAGGTGTCGG
>NW_009605866.1:0-239 GCF_000690535.1 Cariama cristata | reverse complement strand
ACTCAGCGCAAGTTTTTTTTTTAACAAGCGCCTTAAAAGCCGTAGCAGCAGCATCCAGCTGGAAGACTGGGACAGCTTGAGCCTGGGAAATACCAGCTTTAGGGAGAAATATTTATCTTAGGCTCAGGAGGGTGGGAAGAAGGCTCTCCCTCAAGAGCTTTCAGCTGGTCCTCAGCCCTTCTGCTGGGTTTTTTTTTGCTCCTCTCCACTCCCCTCGAGCTGCAGCTGCTCCCAGGGAG
>NW_009605865.1:2773-10264 GCF_000690535.1 Cariama cristata | reverse complement strand
GAGGAAAGTGAACTTTGCTTTTATCCCTTCTTTAACGTAAAGCCAGCAGGGAAGAGGGGACAGATTTGCACAAGTCGGAGTGAGGGGCGTCGATGACACACCTGGATGCCAGGAAATCTTCAAAATCCAACCCGACACAGAGCGAGCATCTTAGAAATGGGAAAAATGCCTGATGCTGGTGTGGCCGTGCAGGTGTAACCCTCCCATCTCCCATGGGGTCTGTGCTACACAGATTTTTGGCAGGAGGTCATGCGAGCAGGCATCCGTCACGCTCCCGGTGAGCACCAAGCCCTTTCCTTCTGTCGCCTTCTTGCTTATCACGCCTGAGCCGAACAGACATCAGTGCTTTGGTGGGAGAGCTGCGAAGACGGGAGCTGAGCAGGTCCGTTCAGAGCCATGGGGAACCAGGGGAGAGCTCAAGTTCCCATGCAGTTAATGAAAATATTTCCCTTATCTGACCTCACTGATTTCTGCCAAGCGGCAGCGCAGCTCACCATCTTGCTTGCAATATTTGCAATGATTAAAAGGAATTAGGAAGGAACTGCAACTGAAATTTCACACCGATCCGAAGGAATGCAGCTGTCTGCTAGAAAGGAAAGGATACTGGCACCATCCTCGGTTTCGGGAGATCAGCACGGCAGTGGGCTGGGACCAGCAGGAACCAGAGCTTCAGGAAAGGATGTTCGTTGGTTGTGTCTGCAAAGGGCTCTGCAGAGTCTCATCGGTCTTATCAGTGATCCCCAGGCTGGCAGGGGCTGAAGCAACACAAGATGAACGCTCTTGAGACATATTTCTGTGCAGAAGAGCCCTTCTTTGGCAGGAAGATAGGATGGGATGTGACCTAACAGGTCTTTTCCATCTTTGATATCTGCGATTCAGAGGCAGCGCCCTTGGAAGACCAAAGATGCTCCCTTTGAAGCCCGTGGGAAGTCTGTCCCACATTTGACCGGAGCAGTGCTCGGCCTGCAGCCAGCGCTCTCGAGGAAGGCAGGGCTCATCTGCAGCTCCCTGGAGGGTCACCGTCATCCACCAAAGACATGGTCTTGGAGTTGATTCTTACCCAGGGCATGGGAGAGGAGACTGCGGGATGAGGTTGGGGAACAACTCGAGAAAAAAGATGGGTGAGAGGGTACAATAACCACCCCTGCCATATGAGGGTGCAGGGTATGTTCACCATGATGAGTCTGTGGGGAACAACCAGGAGCATCCCATGGACTTTAGGAGCATTAAGCCAGTTCACACCATTGAGCTTCTGGCCGGCTAGCTCCGTCCTTTATCAATAAGCTACAATTTCTATAAAGACCCTCGGGACCTGTACAGGCAATGTCTGTAAAGCCAAGCCCACTCTGCTTTTATGCCGCATGAAAACGCTGGAAGAAAGAAGGGTGTTGGGTGCTGGGTGCCCAGACCTCTCTGTTACCATGCTAGAAATGGGTCTTAGCAGCACAGACTTGCATGGATCCCCTTCACATGAAGGTCATGCAGGGCAGGATTGGCCTCCCTGGGTAGAGCAGGGAAGATGGGGTGGGTCCAAGGCAGAGAAACCTCCTGGTTTGTGATGCAGTGTAAGCTAACCTCTCCTGACAACTAGCTCCTCCACACCATGCCATAATAAGCTCCTGAATTTACCTGTCTGCTAATTCGTCTAGTTTATTTTTATGCTGTAAGTTAAAACACATCAGGGTCCCCCCCCGGGAGACCACTTGGCTGCCTCCTCCCTGCATCCGAACACACAGCACAACTGCACTGTCTCATTGTTTGTGCTGCACCTCCTGCCAACAATATTTCCAGAAGGTTCATATAAATGTCTGGTGCTTAATAACTCTGGCTTTCGAACATCCCTCCTTCCACCTTGGGGTGAGTCAGATGTTTTCTGGGGTTAAGGCACCTCGAGGGAAAGGCGGCAGGTTAGGGCAGCAGGACTGCTGGTGTTCCTTGCTTGTCGGTCCTGAGCACAGGGGAAACCTTTCTCTCTCACCATCCCAATCTCCAGGGCTGCTGTCTGCAGAGCTACTGAGAGGAGGAGGAGGAGGAGAAGTCACAGATGACCCATCCCTGGAAGGGTTCAAGGTCAGGTTGGATAGGGCTTTGAGCAACCTGATCTAGTGAAAGATGTCCCTGTCCATAGTGGGATGTTGGACTGGATGATCTTTAAGGGTCCCTTCCAACCCAAACCATTCTGTGATTCTATAAGCCTTAACACGCTGAAGACCTTGTCCAGAAGGTCATCGTGTGCTTTCAAGATGTGTTATGTTGTGGACTATGTTTGGGAAGCATTTGAAGACAGCCTTTTTCTCTCCACCCAGTTCCAGGGGGGGCGGTGAACACATATGGGTCCTCATACTTCTTGGAAGACCCGTTGGTTGATGGGCTAGTCGGTGTGCTCATATTCACCAGCAAGGGACTTGGCTTCCCTGCTTTGCTCTTGACAGCTACATGTCCCGAGACCTCCTAACATCCCAGGTGGGACGGTGATGATTTATACAGCTGCATGATGGAAAAGCCTGCATGTATTGCTGGGACGTCCTTTCACAGTCCTGTCAGACCCCTTCAGTTCAGCTGGTTAGCCGTGGGTGGATCTGGCGATTTGCAGTAACGGCATCGTGGAAGTAGACAGCTTCCATGGAGTGCCTGAACTTAGGACCTGGGAGAACTATGGTGCGTGGTTCAGAGTCACCAAGCAACTTGCAGCTACCAGACAGGCAGCTTTGCTGCCTGCTAGATGACTCCCATGTGCAGCAGCAGAGCCTGTTGCGTGGCCCTGGTCCCCAAATACCCCTCCTCCTGCCCATGGCACAGCAGTAGCCAGCTTCCACCGACGGCTCCTCCATGACACTGGGGCTCACTACACTGAACTGGACCTTTGGGACAGCACAGCATGGGTTTGAACCCAGCAAAGCCAGATCCTACTCTGTGGATAAATGGCCTGGTTCTCAGTGGAGTGCTTTTGGAGAAGGGCCACACAAAATCATAGAATAGTTTGGGTTTGAAGGGACCTTTAAAAGTCATCTAGTCCAACCCTCCTGCAAGGAGCAGAGACATCTTCAACTCAATCAGGTTGCTCAGAGCCCCGTCCAGCCTGACTTTGAATGTTTCCAGAGACAGGGCATCTACCACCTCTCTGGGGAACCTGTGCCAGCGTTTCACCACCCTCATCGTAAAAAATTTCTTCCTCATATGTAGTCTAAATCTACCCTGTTTTAGTTTAAAACCATTACCCCTTGAGCTATCGCAACAGGCCCTACTAAAAAGTTTGTCCCCATCTTTCTTATAAGCCCCCTTTAGGTACTGGAAGGCTTCTCTTCTCCAGGTTGAACAACCCCAACTCTCTCAGCCTGTCTTCATCAGAGCGATGCTTCAGCCCTCGGATCATCTTTGTGGCCTCCTCTGGACTCACTCCAACAGGTCCCTGTCCTTCTTGTGCTGAGGACCCCAGAGCTGAAGGCAGTACTGCAGGAGGGGTCTCACCAGAGCGGAGTAGAGGGGCAGAATCCCCTCCGCTGACCATCTCTGGGTGTCACGGTGTCAGATGCTCCACAGAGCTCTATTCCAACCAGTGATGGGCAGCTATTTCACACCATGGGTGTGGGAAGCTTTTGTTTCTCTGCCACCAGACTGCAGCGGTGGGGAATGGGCAGCCCCATGCTAGCAAAGCAATCACAGCAGCTTGAAAGAAAGCCTCATCCCTGCCTTGCCACAGGCAGCAAAGCATCCAGCCAGGGACCAAACCTAGCTTAAAAATGCCAACAAGAACAAAAAGCAGCATCGCTCAGGCGGGAGCACTAGTCCCAACCGAGGCGCCTTCGCCTCTCGGGTGGGTCCACGCTGTCAAATAACCCAGCTCTCGGTTCCCTCCCTGCTCCTGGCTCCCCCATCGCTCACATTGCAAAACCATGAGTTCACTCCTTGGAGCGAATGAATTGGCTTCCTCCAAACAAAACCTAGGTGTGGTGCTGGGTGAGTTCACCCCGGGGATCTCTTCCAAACGGCAGTCTGGTTAATGCTGCCCCAGGCCTGGCTCTGCTCCGTTTTGGACAGTCCTCCTGCACTATTCCCCAGACGTTTTGCACCCTCAAAGCTTCCTGCACATCCTCGGGGCGTGCAACACACACTCGTATTATCATGCATGAAAAATAGTACACTGCTGGGCGGCAGCAAAGCTCTTACCTTAATGCAGGTGCTTTGAACCACCTCCCAAAATAATAATTATGAAGAGGACTACTGGGCTATCACAGGAGAAATCCCAGGGCCACTGGGCACAGAAAATCTTCTTTAGAAGGGGCTACCCCCAAGAACTGTAGCTTCTCTTTCTTGAGTTACATTGTAGTAGCTATCATCTCCATCTCTGAGGACCAATGGGTCCAGTTCACCTGGGGAACAGGTGAACAAGATCCACCGGAGAAAATGGCATTACACCAGCTCCAGCTTGGCCGTGGTGATTCTTTAGTCACCAGCCACTGCTGGACATCACGAGGTTTTCCACTCCCTTGTGATCGCTGCTTAGACCCAGGAGCTGCCCCAAGCCCGTGGCCAGGTGCAAGGAGCATCACCCTCCCGCAGCACACGCGTGGCTCTGCTTGTGTCCCTGCATCCCTGCTTGGTACAGGAGACAGTGCAAATTGGTGGGGTGGGATGTATCACTTTGTGACCACACATGGCATGGACCAAAGGAGATGCAAGTTGGGAACAAAGAGCCCTGGGAGGCTCCGCTGCAAGTTGCTGTGAAGTGTCCCACCTCCCCATCATGGGGACCACAGCTCGGAGAGGAATTTGAGAGCGGATTAAGGCAGGGAGCGGAGGCTGGATTCAAAGCCCAATGGAGAAAAGTAGACTCTTTCCTCTGATTTCAGCGGGAGCCATAAGAAAACACAGAGGTTAACTCAGGGTGGCTGCAGCAGGCAGAGCAAATACCTCCCGACAGGAGCGGGATTTGTAGCAGAGGATAAAATCAGTTAGACAGCAGCCAAGGGAGCAGACAAGCCTCATTCTTGGTGACACACAGTCATTGTTTTCAGGATTTTTGTCCTTTTGTCTGGTTTCTCCCTTATTTTCTCTCCCCTTGCGTTCCTTCAGGCCAGTATTTTGTCATCTTCTTTAGCTGTTAAACCACAGTACTGCCACGCTCTGCCCCAGTCGGGCTCTAAATAACCGTAAGCGTCACTCCGGGCTGCCTGAAACCACCGAGATGCTCCGGTTAACACTGTGCTGTTTCATGACAGTGCGCAGTAGTGGCACGGCACGTTGCAAGCAACATGTGGAGGATGCTCCGGCTCTCCCAAAGCCCAGCAGCATCTCTCCAACTGCCACCGTGGAGCAGGGCCAAACCTTCCCACCCGGTTGTCACCCCCAGGGAGCTCAATGGGCCGTCTGTCTTCAGGAGCTGCGTTTTAAAGCATCTTAGGGTTTCCTGCTGGTGGGATCATGAGGAGATGAATCACTGGGAGTAGGGCTGGGAGATGTCCGCAGGTGATGGAGGAAAGCTCTCAGCCTCCCCACCACGCACTAAGGACACACCAGTGACACTGGTCGTATACGGTGTCCCGCCTGCAGAGGTGACAAACCACAGCCGCCTTTGGGATGACACACACAGAGGGCGAGCACGTAATGATGCATCCCCAGAATAGTCTCAGCCTCCATTGGCTTGTGGCTAAGGCACCGCTCTAGCCGCGGGTCCTGTCTGCCTTCAGTGCCTGGCTTGTCCCTTCAAACCCCTGCAGACAGCTCGCCCCCATGCAATCCCACAGCAATGCAACCTCCTCCCGTGGCCTTGAGGCTGCCGCTCCTGACGTCCCACCACGCTCCCGACGGGAGCAAGCAGGGTCTTTTCTGCACTGATTTAACAATAAGCCACAGCAGCCACGTACATGTCGGCAGCAAAGAGTGAAAGGATGCTAGTGGGGGGAAAAAAGTCTCCACTCCAGCAGCTAAAAAGCCCTATAAAACCCTAAAATATCTCCAGAACCCACATGAGTGCGGAGAGCGAGGCTGACGGCTGCTAAGGCAAAGCGCCCTGGTAATGCAGTGGTGAAAAGATTTAGAAAAACGTCAATATGCTTCAAGGGAAAATAAATATCTGTGGACACATTTGCTCCCGGCGCAGACTCTAGCTTGCTGCGGCTCGATGCGTTGCTTTCTTGAGGAGGAGCTGGACAGCAGTGCTCCAGAGAGAAACCAGATGTGCAAGCCAAGGCAGGCTCCAGATCAGGAAGGCTGCTGTGGTTGTCTTCGTCCATCGAGGGAGAGTTTGCTGCCACCTTAGGGTCTGTCAGCACAGCCGAGAAGCTCGGTCGCAACTCCTGCGAGTGCAATATACTGGTGGGACTTGGTTTGCTTGGCTGCCCGCTGCAGCCTAACAGTGGAGAACACCATCTCCTCCTGGCCAAGGCCTCCAGGAGCAAACCTGGTGGCTAAGTCCGTGCTGTAAGAAACGTTAAGATGGTTCAGTTCCATACTTGGGATGTGCTGGAGTAAGAGACTCTTGCTGCTGAAAGGAATTTGCAGACAAAAAAAGGAGCCAGCGTTGCTGGTGACTGTGGTCTGGCCTGGATAGCAGTTGGTTTGAAGATGTGCAGTGGTGTTGTCGCATTTTGTCTCTTCCCAAGGGGTTACTGCCTCATGAGCTGGAACGTCCACCAGCACAAGGGCACTTCAAATGGAGGAGGAGGTGACCTTGGGTTCTTGTGAAATCAGTGCTGCGTCTCTGTCTGCATCAGAGATGTTTGGGTTTGTTGACCACCCACAACGGCAGGGAGAGGCAGAGAAAAAGGATGGAAGCGACAACCCGTCACGTCACTTACGGGGGGTCCTGGAGCAGCTGGGACAGCGAAAGAATCCACTGACCAGCACCTGCCAGGGCTTCTGAGGGCAGAAGACCACAGCTCTGGGTAGGAGCTGCCCAGCCGTGGGGCCAGGAGCAGGTGTCCCAGGAGGGACACCCAGAAAGGCAGCAGCAGGGCGACAGCAAAGTATAGCAGAAGTATCTCCACCATCTCAAAGTCTTTTAGAGCAGGTGTTTTCCATGGGGAGCTACTCTGTTAGCCTCAGGAGTCCACTGTCAGTGGAAGGATCACTTGGGCAAATGATGGTTGGAGGACTGAGGGGAGGAAATCTCTTCCAGACTGGGTGGCTGAAGATCACAAGCTGAAGATCGCCCAAGGCTAGGGGGAAGGAGCTGTATCTCAGGAGCATCTACTCTTCAGTCCCACTTCAGTGTTACGGCCCTAGGGTGAAGGCAGCAGCTCAACAGAGACAGACGGAAAGAGATTCTCATTCCTGGTGGCCATGACACCAAGGGGTGAGCACAACGGCAACGATACGTCTCTCCCAAAAGCAGGCAGCGTCCTGGAGCTGGCAGCTGCCCGTCTACCTCCCACTTCTGAGCAGGCCCTGGCCTCGGAGGCGAGCTGGGGACAGCTAAGTGCTCAGGGACACGGCTGGATTAGCCTCTCCTTGTGTGAAACGACTGTGGTTGGCTCTTCCTCTGCCAAGAAC
>NW_009605865.1:0-2742 GCF_000690535.1 Cariama cristata | reverse complement strand
CGAGTTGGGTTGGGCCTTCCCCGCCCCAGAAAGGGGGGGGGGGGGACCCAAAACCAACCCACCCCTTCCTGCCATCTGGAGAGCTAGCCAACACAAGCCAAAACATGTGTGCCATATGTACACAGCTGCGGAGCGCAGGGACGCTGCTCTCAGCCCATCTGCCCGGCACGCTGCATGCCAGTCACTCGCCCTCGGGGTGGGCTGCTGAGATGGGGAGGGTATCCTGCAGAGAGGCATGGCTTCCCCTTCCTCCTCCTCCTCCTCCTCCTCCTCCAGCATGGACAGGTTCCCTTTGGTGTGGCCACGGTGGGCCTGAGCTTGCTAGCACTGGGGTTTTATCTCATGCATGCCAGCGAGGATGGATATCTCCAACCCGGGATGACACCTGCGTCGGTGCTGGGTACCAGTGGCTGAGTGGGGCTCCTGCTTCCAGCAGCTCCGCATCCAGCACCCGACCCCTTCCCAAAGGAGCATGGGGCTGGCTGTGTGCAAGCACGGCACTCTCCCGTGCTCCTCGCCCGCCTGCCTGGGGGGAGGTATCGGTTTCAGTGCCTCAGGAAAAGCCTCCCAGCTGCTTAAGAGCATGATACGTGATGACAAGGAGGGGACGGAGGACTAACCGAGGAACAAGAAGTAAACTGAGGTCTGCGGCTGACAGCACACAGCGACCGCCTCCTGCACGGGGCCGAAGGCCGTTTGTACGCTCGGGGATGTGAAAAGACGGTGCTTACCCGAGGCAAGAGAAATCCTCCCTGCTGCCTTTACCTCTACAAACGCACCTCTCCGTGCTCCCGCTTCCCAGCCCTGCTGCCCAAGCCGTGACAGAAAGCAACATCCTCTCTTCTGATCCAAACTGCTCCTCAAAAACCTCTCCGCCGGCACCGGTGTGCATGGTTTGAGTGACAAGCCAGCGCCGCGTGTATGTGCAATGAAGCTGACTGTCACCTGATGTCACGTACGGCACCAAGCATGCCGTTGGCAGCCCAACAAGAAATGAATCCAAATGTCATCCAATGATGGTCGGGACAGCCAGCCCACCCCTCAGCAAATTGCTAGGAAAACCTCGCAGCAAACGTTTCCCGGAGAATGATTTCTTTCTCTCTGCAGAGCAAATACAGCTCTGCCATTATGTTCCTGTGCTGACCCTAGAGACCGGCTTTCACGGGAAGAGAGGACAGCAACTTGTTCTTCAGGCTCTTTGGGCTCCCAGCTGAGCCCAGGGCTGAGATGATTTATGGAGACAGGGCCAAGGCCAGGAATCTGAGGCTTTTCAAGAGTTGCCCGTTTCCCAAAAGAGCGCGGCTTTAATTTGTTGCTTGCCTGACTTCTGCTTGAGGCTCAGCCTAGAACAAGATTGCCAGTGATTTGGGAAATCACTGCTACTTCCCCTTGCGGTTTTGGTGGTATAGATGTCTGTCCACGGAGAATTAGACTGACACTTCCAAGCGTGTTACACACAGCTGCCAAACAACCGAGATATGGAAGCAGCTTATAGAAACAAAATATATCAAGTCTGGAGTTTGCATCTACAAGGGATGGCCTCCCAGTACCGGAGGGACAGCATCCAGCACACCCTGGATTACCGCGATTATAACAGCAGCTGTCAGATCCCACCACCGCGGTGATTAAATAATGCTCTAGTTTAGACCCTCATCAGCAGTTCTCTCCTGACATACAGCCTGTGCTTCCTACCGAGGTCGGGGCTGGAAGTCTGTGTGCAAAAGTAGATGATGGGGAAGGATTAACTCTTGGGGTGCAGCTACCCAACACGCAGCGGTCACTGAGAAGGGCTGCAGGCATCAGGCAGGAGATGGGAACAAGCAGGAAACAGGACTGAGTCCTGAAGTGAGCACACTTGGGGAACGGCTTGGATAAGTAACGTCTGAAAGATGGTAGCCAAAAGCCTGGATGTGTGAGCCCTCCTGCAAGCACAGCGTGCTGCTCCCACCAGGCTGGAGGGACCATCCTGGGAGAGGCGATGCTCAGCATCTCTCACGATCAGACTCATCCGCAGCTCATAGCCCTCCAAGCCCTGTTCATCTCTTCTTTCCAACACACCTGGAATAGTCCCATCAGCATTTACTGGAAAGGCAGAAAAGCTGGGACAGCTGCACTTGCACAGCGTGACAGCACATCTCTGTCTATCAGTGAGCTGTTACAGGGTGTCTACACACAGAGAGAAGCATAGGGCCGAGTATAGAGGCCAGGGCACTGATTTATCCTTCTGCAGAAGAATCAAGAACCTTGCGGCTTCTCTGGATCTCTCCTCACCTTCCACATGTTGGGGAGGTGATGGAAGGATTTTGTCCAAACCTTCATTTACCTTTCAGAAGCTCCACTCTGCCAGTGAGAACACATCTATTACCCTTCACAGATGACTGTGGGGATTTTCAAGACCTCTCCACAAGAAACCCTGGCACCGTACACACTTCAAGCACAGGCTACAATAAAAATAGTGGGAAGCGAACCGGCAGGGGACCACAACTTAACGTGGCTATCCCTGGCAGACATGAAAAGTTTCAGAGGTGGCTGCAGGAACCCCAAGGGGCCTTGAGGGGCCAGGCACCCAGCACAAAAGTTGACGGGAGCATGTTGCTGCCCAAATTCCCAGTGATCCCTTTGGCGCAGCCCACCCCAGCAGGACAGCTAGCAAGTACACGTGCTCTCGGTACAGGAGCATCACCCCAGCTCGCAGCTTGGCCAAGTGCCTCTCTCCACCCTCTGTTTTCACTTGGAGGGCTT
>NW_009605864.1:0-6038 GCF_000690535.1 Cariama cristata | reverse complement strand
GTAGAACAGGCTACAAATAATAGCTGTAATCATTGCATGAATATAACTAAAGGAAAGAGTTATAGAAGAGTATAACAGAATTAGATGATTATTTAATTATTAAAAAATAACTCTTCGAAAGTTAAATAAAATGTAAGTTCCAATTTTGTTCTTATTTCAAACCTTACTTTTTAAAGTGATAAATATACATTAAATACTTAGTTGTATAATAATAGATGCAAAAGAAACAGCTCAAAATTAGCATCTGTGTATATATATTCTATAATGAGGTTTGGCCTCAATTACAGAATCCATTAAAGGACTCTGTAAATAGTACTGATGCTTGCTATCGTCTTTGCTGTGAGAAAAGACAGGCAGTAAATTGGAAAGTGATGACAGAGTATATCCAGTGCTCTAGTGCTTGTATTTAATTGTCTAGATTCAGAGAAAATGAGAACTGGAAAAGATCAATGTGTGTGATATTTATCCTTAGGGAGAATGTGGTCCCACTGCGAAAGTTCTATGAAACATCCTGTTCATACTTTTGGCACAATACTTCGCTAATCTCTCTCTCTCTCTACCTCTCTCTAATGACAGCAGAGTTTCAATAACTACAGTTTTCAGTACACTGTATTGCAACCCAAATCAGCTTCCTTTTCTGTTTATTCAGAAATTGTGACTTGTTTGGCCTACCACATTCATGGCATTTTGCCTTTTTGTCTGTCTAGTCACTTGTTTCAAAATTTGCATGTTCATTGTAAAGGTATTTGGAAGAATCTTTACATTTAGAAATCATCTAAATTAAACGGGAAAAAAGTCAGTAAATCAAGAAAAATTACAATATTTTAAAGTATGTGACTTAAAGTGTATGTGGCTTCTGCAGAAACGATTCTGAATTACTACAGGATAACTCTACTGGAGACCTAATATTCAGTCTGGCTGTATGCTTGTTTCCTTAGTTGCTGATAAGGCTGCCTACCTGATGGGTCTGAACTCAGCAGACCTACTCAAAGCCCTTTGCTATCCCCGAGTCAAGGTTGGGAATGAATATGTGACCAAGGGTCAAACTGTACAACAGGTAAGAAACAAGTGATGATAGAAAACAAATTATATGAATTTAAAAATTTGACCTTCCTCTTTTGCCCTGGATGGCAACTTTTCTTTTACTTTTCTTTAGGTATACAATTCAGTGGGGGCTCTGGCAAAATCTGTCTTTGAGAAGATGTTCTTGTGGATGGTTGTTCGCATCAACCAACAGCTGGATACAAAGCAGCCCAGACAGTACTTCATTGGTGTCCTGGACATTGCTGGCTTTGAGATCTTTGATGTAAGAGCAGGATCTTCATACAAGTTTCCTGGAAGGGGCATTAAGAAACTGGAAGATTTTGGGGTTTGGTCTTTTTTAAAATTATGGATTGTTTTTCTTTATTGGATAATCCTTACATTCCTGTAGGAATGGCACTCTTCTGGTTCTCATAGTATGTATTATCCCACAAGGGCTGCAGATTTTTACAGATGTCTGTTGTTGCATGCAGAAGTGAGAATTGCATTGAAAACTGATACGAAAATGTTGAACAACTGATAGGTAATAGCAAAGACAGATTTTGAGGAAGTTAAAATATGCCACCTTGATGGAAGATTTTGTTAATGCTGAAGCCAAATTCCCTCTGAATGCTTGCGAGTAGACTGGCAGTGTAGACAAATTCAAGCAGATGAAAAGCTGGACACGGACTAAGCTCTGCAGCTCTCTTCAGAGCTCAGAAATATGTTGAGATAGTGCCAGAGCCTGAAAGGGTAGATATATTAGAGGATGGAATACGCCAGTCACCTGTCCACTCCCATGACTGGAAATTCAGAACTCCAATCATGGAGACCTTAATGGGTTGAAAATAAAACTATTGGAAGACGGAAAGTGTTCCTGGAACTGAACTTCACAAGTAAGTAAATCTCTGCATTCTGCAGTTCAACAGCCTGGAACAGCTGTGCATCAACTTCACCAATGAGAAACTGCAACAGTTCTTCAACCATCACATGTTCGTGCTGGAGCAGGAGGAGTACAAGAAGGAAGGCATTGAATGGGAGTTCATTGACTTTGGGATGGACCTGGCTGCCTGCATTGAGCTCATTGAAAAGGTTCTTGGGCCCTGTACAGTTAATAGTTTTCCAGATGTGAAATGTAAAAGGAATCTTCTATGCTCAACTTAGACCACTCTGATGTGTGGCACTCACACTTAACACAGCACGTAACACGATTTTTTCTGGGTTCCAAGCATTTCATAGTCATTTTCATTTGTCTGTTACTTTACTACCTGTGGGAGTCTGTCGTGCAGTACATATTATTTACATGGGGCAAAAATTTCAGTTCTAGTCACTGTTCTGGAGTTCATACTCAAATGCATGTATATTTTTAATGCATGCTGAGTGTGTAAATACACTGAATAACTTCTATTTTAATATGTTTAAAGAAATTTTCTATCTTGTTTCCAAGAAAAAGCATTTAGAAAGTGTAAACTTTTCTTTACATATGAATGCTACTAATTTTATTCATTTTGCTCTCCATCTTCAACTAACATGCACATATATGCTACATCACAACCCTGAAAATTATGGGTGAGTTTGTTTTCATACAACTGATGGCATATTGACTAACAGAATGTCCTTTCTCCAAAAATGTAAGATTACACATTCTGAGGAGGGGTTTTTGTATAATTTTTATCTTCTGTTCCTCTTTCACATACATTCTTTCTGCTTCTTGCTTCCACACTGTCTTTCTTCACATGTGGCTATTTCTTCCAGCCCATGGGCATCTTCTCCATCCTGGAAGAGGAGTGCATGTTCCCCAAGGCAACTGACACCTCTTTCAAGAATAAGCTCTATGACCAGCATCTGGGCAAGTCCAACAACTTCCAGAAGCCTAAACCTGGAAAAGGCAAGGCTGAGGCCCACTTCTCCCTGGTGCACTATGCTGGTACAGTGGACTACAACATCTCTGGCTGGCTTGAGAAGAACAAAGACCCCCTGAATGAAACTGTTGTGGGACTGTACCAGAAATCGTCCCTGAAGACACTGGCCTTACTCTTTGCCTCTGTTGGTGGGGCAGAAGCAGGTGATTTCTCTGAAATCTGTACTATTATAATTTACAGGAAAAAAAATCTTGCAATAGTATTTTGCAATAATATTTGCATTTCAAAAATTGAAAACCAAAAAACTTATCTACTTTTTAGAACTCAGTCACTCAGACTGATAAAGGCTATTACATTTCCCTAGGGACCTTAATGGATTTGTAGGTTTTAAAAAACATAGACTAAAACATAGGCTAGCTGACAAACCAGATTTCTGCAATATGGGGCATTCCCAAATATTTCAGGGATACAATCAAATGTATCAACATGTTGTTAAATCTATGCATTCCCTTAGATATAAAAATACATAAAGACTGCATTTGGTGTATTCACTAGTGATTTATTTAATTCTTTAAATATCTTACTATGCAAAATGTTAAATTTTGTTTCCTGTTGGCATTTTCTTAACTTCAGTCTGAAATCATTAGATTTCATTCTGCTCTCATCTGAAAAAATCATCTCCCATTTTAACTTTAAACACTATGCATTTGTAAATTTTGATCATATTATTACATTTTCTATTTTTTTTAAGATGAACACACGAAGTTCTTCAGATTCTAACTACATGCTTTCTTGTTCACCTCTTTCTTTAAAAAATATTATTGTTTAGAGAGTGGTGGCGGTGGCAAGAAGGGCAGCAAGAAGAAGGGTTCTTCTTTCCAGACTGTCTCGGCTCTTTTCCGGGTACTGTGGAATAGTTATTATAAATTTTACTGCATTGTGAAAAAATATAGAAAATTCAGTTGAGAAAAGCTTTAGATTGATCTAATATACAAAATCTTTATGTACAGAAAGGATAAAGGCACATGCTTCTTAATAAAGAAGGATTCTCATTGAATCATTGGAAGTATTCTTTCAGAACTACCCAAAAGTTCTGTAAAAAAAAATACTGATCATGGTTTTATTGCAGTGTGCTTACTCCATCTAATATTGAGATTGTGTAAGTGATACTTTTTATGTCTTTGCTTTTGCTTTTAAGGAAAATTTAAACAAGCTGATGAGCAATCTGCGAAGCACACATCCCCATTTTGTGCGATGCCTTATTCCTAATGAAACAAAAACACCTGGTAAGTTGTTAAAGTTCAAAGATGTGACAAATCTGTTCTTCTCTGTGCAGTACAATGAAGTATCAATTCATTATGTCATTTATTAGGTGCCATGGAGCACGAGCTGGTGCTGCATCAGTTGCGGTGTAACGGCGTGCTGGAAGGGATTAGAATTTGCAGAAAAGGATTTCCCAGCAGAATACTCTATGCAGACTTCAAACAGAGGTCAGATTCCATGTCATCCACGCTACACCATATCCACCAATGCTGAATAATTTGCATTTCCTGTTTTAACTACTGTGGGAGTTTTGGGAGGGGTGCATTGTACCTACCTTTAGGCATACAAAAGTCAATTGTCCAAGTTAGTCATCCAGTGTCTTTCTATAGTTAACTAGAAGAACAGGCATTTTCAAAGGACAATTATTTATTCCTGTCCTTGATTCATATTCTGCTATGGAATAAAGCATTTTTTAACTAACTAGCTGGAAATGAAGTTGAGTAGCTTAGATTTAGTTAACTTCTGGGTAGCAAAGTAAAATGACTTGCAGCCATCAGCACAGAAAAGTTAATAAAGAAACTACAAGGTATTCTAGACTAACATGTTGGAAAAACAAATAAAATAAAAAGATTTTGCTTCTTGTTCTGTATCAGCTGCAAAATACCAGTATGTACTGCCACTATTTTGGATGAAGAATTGCTTCTCCTTTCCACATATTTTGTTCTTGTACATAAAGTTCTCATGTGAAGATAGGACATTAGATAACAGGGTACATGTAATATGTCAGCAGTTACCCATGGAAACCAGTACCCATTCTGCGTCAAGAACTTCTGCACTAAGGAAAGTGCAAGGTTTTTCCTAAAAACATATTTACCCATGAAAATGTGATTTCTAAGCAATGGAACAGAGTTCAGACTTACTCACCTCTCTTCCACTCTTGATCCCCCTTCAGAGAATCTTAACAATGGCATTAGTTGGTATAGGTTTGATTGAGCTTTCAGGAATTTGACCTTCGTATTTTACTTCTTCCCATAGGTACAAGGTGCTTAATGCAAGTGCCATCCCAGAGGGACAGTTCATTGACAGCAAGAAGGCCTCTGAGAAGCTCCTTGGATCCATCGATGTGGACCACACCCAGTACAAATTTGGTCACACCAAGGTACAAATACTGCTTGTCTGATGTGCTGTGCTTTCAATACCTGATGAATATGTACTGCAACATTCTCTTTCTCAAGGTGTTCTTCAAAGCTGGGCTGCTGGGACTCCTGGAGGAGATGAGGGATGAGAAGCTGGCACAGCTCATCACTCGCACACAAGCCATGTGCAGGGGTTACCTGATGAGAGTGGAGTTCAAGAAAATGATGGAGAGGAGGTAGATACTTATACTTCTTTGGCCTGCTGGGCCAATTCTCATCAGATATCAATGAACAAAACTGAAAATAAGCTGCTTCGCACCAAATTTCGTTTAATTCTCATTAATTCAGTTTACCAATATGGATGTACTTGGCAGTATAACCTCGCAGTAGATGAAGCAGTATAAAATCCCTATTTAGGAAAAAAAATTACAATTTTTAACTTATATCACCCTTTGAACTAATTTTTGCTAAATTCAGTAAATGGCTACATTATATGTATGTTCGGAAAGCAGATATCTAGTCTCAACTAATTATTTTAGGTCACCATTATAACCAAAGGTGAGAAACACATACTTCTCACACAAGAGAAGTATCCTCTTCCCTTGGATAACTTTCATGAAAGAGACCCAGTCAACTTCTGGAGGTGTTCCTTTTCTTGGGTCGTAAAAGTGAGCCAAACATCTGGACTCCAAAACTGTCCATACAGGTTGACAACCTACATCACAGTAGGGAGTTTTCCTCAGAACTATATATATTT
>NW_009605863.1:0-4341 GCF_000690535.1 Cariama cristata | reverse complement strand
GACCCTGCTTTGTCTGACCCTGCACTCCCACTCTTCATCTCATGTTTGGGTTGCAAATACTGCAGGGGAGATGTTCAACCCAAACAAGCTATCCTATCCCTTGACTTCCAAACATGAAGGCAACTCCTATAATTAATTACCAGTGTATTTATTAAAAACCTCAACTCTCAGCCATTAACTCCTTGGCAGCAAACTCTTGAAAAATCTCTGATTTTCACCGGTGGCTTCCATCCAAATCAGCACAGTTTAGAACAGCTTCTTTTCAAATCTGTTCTGAGTTTTCTTCCGAGATCCTCTCCCCAGAGTTTGTCGATTAATTTCCAGCCTGGCTTTCCAGATAGCCAAAACCGGAAGCCGAGACTGGGACGAAGGGAAGCGATTAACCTGGATGTCAAACAAATGCAACGCTAATCTCTTCCAAATGTAGCCAAGTGGAGATAAAGAAGAAAGAGCGACTCTACCAGCATGATTCTTCGTTTTCAATGTAGGAAGGAGGATCCCTCCAAAGAATGAAAAACAATTGTTTGATATTCCAAGGAAAGTTTGGTAAGACTTTTTTTTTTTTTTTTTAAGGCACTTCTTTTAGCCTGACGTACTGGCACTCAATCTGCGTCGGGTCCGGCTGTGTGCAATGCCCGCAGGTAAGGGCAGGGTGGGTGCAGCTGTGATCCCAGAGGCAGCAGCATCCGCACGCCCCAGTCCCACGGTCAGAGCTACACCCTGCCCTGGGTGTATCCAGGAGCCTGCTGATCTCAGTCCACAGTTCCCCGTACTCTGCGGAGGTGATTTCTCAGAGTAACTTTCTCGTTCTTTTAGTTCTTCGTGAAGCTTTTCGTTCTGGTCTCCCGGTAGGTCTCTGACAGCAAGCACTCACCGGGCAGGAATCACAAGGCTACTGAAAGGAGTGGAGTCCTGCCAGGGATAATTTTGGTTGACTCTGTACTAGTCTGCCATGTGAGGTCAGGTCTGTAGGTAGAGGACAACAGAGGGGTTTATTATATGTGTATAATTAAAGCTGCTAGCTACAGCCTGGCTTTTTTAACTGCGTAATAAAAAGCATACTTGGCCCCTGGACACTTAGAAACAATCACCGCAGCTGCAAAGCCAGCCTCTGTGTGGGAGGTGTTGAAGCAAGTACGCTTCTCACCTACCCCTGCAACAATCAAAACAGCTGATGGCAGAGGGATTTTTGATAGCAGGAAAAAAAAAAACCAACAACTCTTAAGGCAAGGCTCAGTGAAGAGATGTATCCAGCACACATGCTAGCGGGCTGAAAGCTGCAGATTACACAAATGTCCTGAAACAGGACGGGGCACGTGGAGAGGACCTGGACACTGCTTTTGGGATGTACCTGAAGCTAAAAGGGAGCTTGCCTAAATTAAAGAGGTTGAATTTTGTGCTAGAGTTGGTGTTCCCCTCTCCTGCTCCTTGGCACTGCTGGGAATAACAGCCAGGGAATGATGGACAGCCAGGGAATGATGGACAGCCAGGGAAAGGCAGAGGAGAGGCAGGGCTGAGGCTGCTGCCCCCAGGCAGAGGCTGACACTACCCGCTGCTGGGGACCACGCGTGGAGCTTCTCCTCTCCCCCAACCGCCTTCACCGTGTGTGCCTTTATCACTTTCTCGCATGAGAGGTGACTGAATGCGCTAGAAAGAGAGGCACAGAAGGAACATCATGCTTTGCATCCCCGAATGTCTCAGTCGTTCATAGAAGGAGGCTGGCAGGCAGCTATTGCCAGAGGGCAGCAGGCAGGCACCGCAGCCTGGGTCCCGCTGCCGAGGGGGTGTGAGGGGGTACCTGGCTGGGGAAGCAGTGGCTCTTTGGGAACGTAACAGAGCGGCTTGGGAACATCACTGTCCAGTGTGGAATAGCCAAAACTCCTCATTAAGGGAGGGAAGGAGGGAGGGAAGGAGGAAGGAAGGAAGGAAGGAAACTTAAATGCACAAACATGCACAAGGAGATGGTACCTTACAAATTAACCAAAACACACCTGGGAAGTGGGCACATTTCACAGCAAAGTATGTATTCTGTACTGTTTGGTATTGCTCACGGGAGAAGAGCTGACCCTCCAGCCATCACATGCAGAGGAGCAGCCACCACGCTGCCTCTTTGGAGCAGCCATCTGAAAATATCCCTTAAATGCAAGGGCCATGCCGCCAAGAAACCCCCATTTCCAAGCCAGCCAGTGTCTATGGATTGCCATTGCCACCTTCTGGATTAGACCAAGTGTGCACCAGCCTGTCCCAAACCCGCTGCTGGCTGCCAGCAGCCCGGCGGACATCTGGCTCCAGCTGCAGCCAGGGTCCCCCGAGCAGGAGCCCTCACGGCTGCTGTCACAGCAGAGCAGCTGCCAGCAGTTACCCGGACAGCCTACGTGCCGTTTACATCACGCCCTTAGATTTCGTGATCCCCTTTCACCAACTATTTTAGGAAACCGGTGCAAGTCACAACTCGGCAAACCCACTGCTCAGCAGCAGCTCTCGCCCGATCATCAGCAAGGGACAAATCGCACAACTATTGAAGCGCTCCCATATTAAACTACTAACACTCACTGGGTACAGACGATAATTCTCCGTCTGGCTCATCTCCTGCTGTAAATACCTGATCTACCTGCCCAGACAACTTGTACCCTGGACTAGTCATTGCAATTATCCTCCCGCTATCGGCCCGGCACTCCTGCCAGGACAGCTCATGTCTTCTCCCCTCCCCGCAGGCACACTGCCTCCCAGAGCAGGCAACGCAGGTTACTGCCTGCTGCCGTGTAAAGGGAGAGCAGGAAAATTAACCTGGCGCAGCTCGATGCTGGCAGGAGGAACGAACTGGATTCTCTTCTTGTACCGGTGCAATGGGGGCAGTCAGCCACAAATATTCTTTGTTTAGCCTGGAAAACGCTAACGCTGGTGGGTAACGCCCGAGAGTGCGACTTCACTGGAAAAGGGCTCTCAACCCGGGTACCAAGCAGGCAGAGCTGGCACTTCCCTGGGCATTTCTCCGTGGAAAGGTCTCATTTATGGGGCCAGCGATGCCCCAGCCATGCTGAATACAAATAACACCCTCTTCCCAACACCATCGTTGGACTGCCGGGACAGCCTCGCTCACCAGCCTTCCTCCACCGGGCTCCACTCCCAACAGCTTTCCCATCAAAACCCAACAGACCCAAAGCGTACCAGTCCTAAGGAGCCGAGTAAGGGGAAAATCGCCCAGCCCAGCCCCGAACTGCAGCCGGGTCTCACAGCAGAGGTAAGGCCTGAGGCAACTTGCAGGGAAAGCAAAGCAGACACAGAGATTTCCTTGGAGGAAGGAGGAGAGGGACTAACCGTTGGCCGGGCAGCACCGGGGTTGCCCCTCATCTGTTCCACTGCTGCTGCTTCCAAGGTTTATTTGGGAAGGGTCCTGTTGGCAGACGTCTTGGGGACTCATGGCGAAGGGTCAAGGGGATGGTCAGAGGCAGTTGTTGGCTTTCAGACGTCTGCAGTTTCCAGTCCTATTTCTTGCCTTATCTTGGCCACTTACCAGCTTCTTCTGTTATCCTCTGAGTTTGATGGTAACAGAACCAGTAATTTTTCAGAGAAGATCAAGATACCTCACCCGTGCGAAAAAACTGAATCTGGTTCCACTAAACGATTTTGCATTTTGCCGTGCAGCTTCCACAAGGTGGGGCCAGGGCTGGCTCCTCCGTGCTGGCGGCAAAGTCAGAACATTTCTGATAGTAAACATTTTAATAGTGTATTCATTTTTCTTTTTTTTTTTTTTTTCTCTTTTCTTTCTTCCCTCTTCTTTGTGTTTGGTCTAAATCTTCTGGGAACAGGGAATTGCAGCGTGCCTTCTATCTGATAGAAGAAAACCACTGCGTCTTGTTTGTCTCCATGAAGGCCAAGCGGAACGGCAGCAGCGCCTGGAGTAGCTCTGCAACGGAGAAGTGTACCGGGTCCGTCACAGGGGATTAGATGGTGCTGCACTCGCAAGAGATAAGAAGATTGAGAGCTTAAATTTAGCATCGTCAGAAAAAGAATAAGCCCCACAGCTTTCTTCAAAACGTATTTCTTACTGTGCTTGCCAGGGGATAGTGGGGCTAAGGAAATGCACCGGAGCAGACAGCGATGATGAGCGGAGGTGCTGCTCGGTCGCGCTCCTTTTCCACGCAGTCCACTCTACAGATGGACCCGCGCGGCTGTCACAGCGATGGTCGCGTGAGGCTGTCGGCGCACCTAAGGGTGTCCCCTACCTGCCTTCAGCCCACGGACGGGCAGTCACTGGGCTGCCGGAGACAAGTCAAGGGCTATAAAGGGTTCCACGCACCCTCCCAGCACAAACGGCTGCTACACCAGGCACCCACCCGA
>NW_009605862.1:1753-6029 GCF_000690535.1 Cariama cristata | reverse complement strand
ACGGAACCGGACAGAACCCCGCTGTACGGTCCCCGGAGAGCCCAGGCTTCCCCCACTGCAGATTTGCTGCCGTGCCCTCCCGACGGCACATTCCCAAGTCCCCGCTGCATCACTTCGGAGCGTAAAAGGTCAGATGAGAAGGCAAATCTGTGTTCGGTCTGAAGAAGTATTTCAGTTTTCTCAGTCTGATCCAGTTTCAACAAAAAAATACAAGTTGCTTGGATGAATTAACACCACCTTGAATGTATGACAAATTTTTTTCCTTCATGCTTCTTGTCTCTGTTTCACAGCATTATTTATCATCAGGGCACTGGAGACCCAAGACAATAACTATCAAATACTTCTCTGTTTTAGTTAAAATTAGGTCAAAACATTATATCCTTTTTAATTTAAAAAAAAAAATAAATTAAGTAGCCTTTACCAGAGCATTAATTACAAAAACTGAAATATTAAGAAAACAGTAGAAATAAAGGACAGAAGCCCACATGCTTCTTTAGAGACACATTACATACTGGACAACTATCCCGTGGACTGGATATTAATATCCAGCACACATTTCAAAATTCATTACTTCTTAAAAGAGCTCCACGATCAGCTTTCTAATTCTGATTTTATAGACTGACATGCTGGCTTCTAACACGCCACATCAAATAGTGGGACAGTATATATGGGAACCAACCACGGAATATTCCAGGATCACATTATTGCCATGCCGGTTTAATTTCTCCGTAGCTGCGTGCCATTTCGAAAAAGGATGATTTTAGCTTTGTGTGCACGTGCAAGACCGACGCGGCGTCCCAGGTTGCCATCCGCATACTGACGGCACCGAGACATGATCATCCACGAAAGCGATGCCTATCGCAATTCCTCCTCCCCGTCCTTTACCCACACCGCAAGGGCACTCGAGAAAAGGGACGGGGGCCCACGCTGTGATTTAAACACTAGATGGAGCCCACTGCCCAGGACTGAAAAATGAAAACTCCCCTTGCAGCAAATTCTGACCAGCCCGTCGCGACATCTGGTCATGCACACCCACGACAGAACGCAAACAGCCGCACGGACTGCCGTCGCTGCAGAAATACGCGCTGGCCGGCAATTCTCTCTCTGCCTAGAGAGACAGGCTTTAAACCTGGGCAACTGCAAAGGAATTCACATTCCTCTACAGATACACCAGTTGAGTGTAAAAGACCTGCAATACTCGGATAAACCAGGCACAGACGGATTTCTGGAGTACCATATGACAAATGTAATGCTGGGTCGACAGAACTACGACCGAGTCTGATATTTCTTTACTTTTACAATAAGCTCTACTGATTCCGACTATATGAGAATTTTGCACACGTAAATTTCTATTAAATAGGAAGAATCCTTTTCCAGTTGGTTTGAATTAGTTCTCACAAGCAAGCTCATCTGTGATGTCTGATAAAACGCCATCTCTCTCAAATGAAGCATACCACACATTTAAATAGAGATAAGTGAGCTTTGGTGTTAAAAATAGGATGCAACACCACCAAACCTCAGTACAGCTATTCTGGTGAGAAGGAAAAAGGGGGAAAAAAAAAAAAAAAAGAGCACCAAGTTGCCAAGATCCAACTTGAGCAGCCACACAGCTACTGGATAAATGCATTTATCTCGGGGTCCACCACAAACAACTGCCAGTATTTTGGCCACGCTCTGGACTGGTTTCACCACGCGGAGGGCAGGCAGACAACCCTTGGCCTCCCCTCGCCTTGCCGAAGGACACGCTCGCGGTAACAGCCAACAGCCGAGCAGACAATAAAGTTGTGCAAAGCCTCAGACGCGATTCCCAGCGATGCAATTCTGCTGACAGCCGAGCTATCGCTGATTGCTTTAACCTTTGCTCAGTCCGGGCCGCTGCCTTGCCTTAGGACATGTTCTGAATCACCTGGGAGGAGAGATGAAGGAAGTTATTACTAACCACCAACCTGGATCCTAACGGCAATTTCCAGAAGGCAAAAAAATACAGTGTCTATGAAGAAAGGTGCAAGTTTTCCCTAAAGGACCTTCTCACTCCTTATTTCCGTGACAGATCTACATAGCGCATCTTCTTGGTCCCATGTCCCTGGGGATGAAAGCTGGTCTTCAGGGCCTCGCAGATTGCCCCCGCGATGCTTTGAAACCAAGCAAAGGTCTTCAATCCGCTGCCAGGAGCCGGTGCCTCGTACCCGCCGTCACGCCGACGAGCGGCCGGCAAGGAGCGGGCACAGGGCGACGCTGGCATCTGCCCGGGCTGTTTGTCAGACCCGGACCTTGCCAGCAAACACGCTGCTGCCGTCAAAGCAACGGGCTTCCCAGCTGCAGCACGCGAACAGCCCGCTCAAACGTTAGCACTCCTGCCTGGTGTACATCCTCCGACATGATCCGTGTTCTCCAGGGTACCCGAGTGAACACGTACCTGCTCTTAGATGGACAGATTGGTTTGTGTCTTCATTTTGCAGGGGTTTTTTGGGTTTTTTTCATTTTGGTTGTTTTTTTTTTTTTTTAAACAGGGGGTATAGCAAGCATCTAACACTTCCTTTAAAGGCAAATCTGAAAATAATGAGCATTTGTTTAGCACTTGACCTAAAACCATCTGGGAGAACACACCCATTTACTTCCCTGAGCTGCCGGCTCAATGAAACAGGGACTTTATCCGCAGGCGGAACGTCTCACCGACCCCTCCAGTTAAGTGTCAGCAAGAGGAGGAGACAATCCAAGTGCCAGCCACGGTTGCAGGTTTGACTAAATAGTAATGTTTAACTACTTCCTTATCACAATCTTCCTGTACAACTATAATTTAGGAACCTTTGCCACTGTAATTTTCTCTGTTTCATTTTCTTTACAGCTATGCTTTTGACTGTCAGACTAAATACTTGTTCATCACCACCATTATCCACACCCCAACTGAAAATGAACAGCTTTGGGGAAAAAAAAAAGGAAAGAAGAAATACAAAGGCTTTGCATATGTATAAAAGAAATTAAATTAAAAGGCAAATCACCCAGTGTAATATTCGAGGCTGGAGGAAAAGTGGACATAAAATCACGATAGTTACATGAACGAAACTCTGAAGACAGTCACTGTGCAGGCACACGGAGCAGCGAGGTTACAGTCAAGGTTAAGTTAAGGCTAAAGACTAAAGCTTTTAGTTTCTCGCAGCAATAATCCCGATGGCTTTCAGCCTCTGAATATGGAAGGGACAAGATGCTGTGGCCTTGCTGGGACCTCACCCACCGACCGCATCCCATCACAGCCGGGTCACGACAGGCAAGATGACAGTTCACTTGCTACGTGGGTGGAAGCAGATGGGATAGTGGTCAAAAAAAATAAAGTGCAAAAATAAGTGAAAGCCTTTGAAATCCCACTGGAGAGCTACTAGCTGTTACTTTCCATATTCACCTGTACTGCCTCCAAACACAACGAGGGGAAGTCCATCTGTAAATTTAACTAACTCCCTCCCGGGAGGAATGAAAAACAAGCCAACAAAATCAGAAATACAACAGAAAAACTGAGACCGGGTTAAACACTTAAATTCATTCCCTTGCACGTTCATAAGCCATACCCTACTAATTGCACGTTTTGTACACTTTATGTTTGTTTGCTGGACTAATTCCACTGTTGCGGGCCATCTTCCCAAAAACACAAAGGACTCCTCGGGGAGCTGTCTATGCCATTCGCAGCCCTTGGCTCCTCCGAAGCCGCTGTGGCCACCTCTCACCCACCCACACTCCTCCTCACCTTCTTCGCCCTGCCAGGCTGCCCCGGCATCGCGACCGCCGCTCTCTTCCCCGCTCCGCAGGGGCTCTGGTGGGCTTCACATCACCACCCGCCAGGGCCTGCCTCCCCCTGGGGAGCTGACTCCTGCCCACCGCCATCAACCACAGGGTGTCATCTGCCTCCTATTCGCATTCCCATGTAATTTTTGAAGGGCTGGGAATAGCCATTGCCCAATCTTAAAAAAAACCAAAACCAACCCTCAACTAGACAAAAAATCCCCCAAAGACTAGAAGCCTTCTACATGAATAATCTAGCTCTGAAGTCTGCTCCCATGAGGTAAGCGAGGTTTGTTAACCCATGTAAACGAAAGTCAACCGACTGTTCCCAAAATTTTGCAAACTAGTGATACAGCTACTGTTGGCGTAAAACAAACAGCACAGTCTCTTCAGAAGCAGCAAGTGGTGGGTTTTAATTGCTCTGTGGAATTAAAAATCAAAAGCAACAAACGTTGAGGGTCAGCCCCAGACAGCACTCCAGAACGAGCCTCACGCCACGCTCTTC
>NW_009605862.1:720-1739 GCF_000690535.1 Cariama cristata | reverse complement strand
CTCTTCCAACAGCCCCCGCCGGCCTTGCCCTTACCACAACGCCCTCCACGACCCTGCCGCTTTCCTCTGCTCCCAAGGATAAAGGCCCCTCTACAACCAGGTGGTTTTTAAAGGATCACAGGGTCATTCAGGCTGGAGGGACCTCGGGAGGTCTCTGGGCCAGGGTCCTGCTCCAAGCGCTGAGATCCAGCCGGGTTGCCGAGGGCTTTGCCCAGTTGGGTCTCACAAACCCCCAAGGATGGAGACCTCACAGCCTCCCTGGGCAACCCGGGGTCCTGGCCGGTCTCGGCGCGAGAAAACTTCTCCGTGTGACTGGTGTGCACCTCTCCTGTGCCCAGCGGTGCCCAGCAGTGCCCACCGCCTCCCGGCCTTCCATCCTGCGCCACTGGGAAGAGCCAGGAGGACATCAGTTTGGGAAAGGGACAGGGAAAGGGACAGGGAAAGGGACAGGGAAAGGGACAGGGAAAGGGACAGGGAAAGGGACAGGGAACCGTTCTTTACACTTTCAGCTCTGATATTTGTTTATGCAAAGTACACTTTGCTCCTTGATTTAGGTTACCGTTTCAGATTTTAACTCTGCTAACTGCATTTGTCAAAAATTCAAATCTAGCCAAATCAAGAGCGAAAGTGAAAATCAAATCTCAGAATAAAAGCTGGGTGGAAACGCTCGTCCGCGTGACCACACCAAAGCTGCCCCGAGGTGCCGTGGCGAGGGCAGCACCTCAGCACTCCTGTTACTGCATTTCCAGGTATGGCAGCAGCATCTCCTTATACAGGCGCGACACAAGAGCCAGTTATTCAGGTACATCACAAAACAGGCTCAAAAAGCAAGAGACGTGCTGAAGTAAAGCCATGAGGAATGCACTCTGCTAGTTTTCAGGCTCACAGAGTTTTGAGTAGTGCGTCCGTCACAGCAAATAGGCATGACCTCTGTTCTGGGCACAGGAGCCATCACCCTCCCAGGTCGATCAAGGCTTCTCAGCACACCCAAGCCCGGCAATCCGAGGCAGCCCCCCGCC
>NW_009605862.1:296-610 GCF_000690535.1 Cariama cristata | reverse complement strand
CAGGAGAAAAACGCAGCCGTGCAACATATGTTCATCCTGCCTGAAAGGTCACATGAAACGTGATTAGTGCCATTATCCTCCGGGACTCCGAATATTGCCTTGAGACAGGGGCTTTCCGGCAGAAGTTACGGATCAATAAAAAGGATTAAGCAGCAATACTCCAGAAATGCTCAAAAGCAAAATACCAGGTTTTATGGCAGATTTCTCCAAAGCTGTGCCCAAGAAGAAACTCCTCAGTTTAAGACCCATCTCTCGGTCTCGGGCTCTCTGCACCGGGGCAAGACGCAGGTGCCGCAGACTGCGCGTGTCTGGGA
>NW_009605862.1:0-202 GCF_000690535.1 Cariama cristata | reverse complement strand
CCCAGCCCCACGCCCACTCCCACCCGGGACGGGACACTCACACCCCCCCAGCACCATGCCCAACTCGTATTCGCCTTCTCCCTCAAAACTTACGGCTGTGCAGAAGTGAGGTTGTCACCACACAGGAGAGAGGTGAAGCAAGTAGTTTGCCTTAATTGAGCCTATTAGTAGGAAGGAGTCGCTCCCGCTAGGTCTAAAGAGC
>NW_009605861.1:285-3711 GCF_000690535.1 Cariama cristata | reverse complement strand
CCTGCCCGCTGCCCCACGGACCTGGCTGCAGCTCATTAAATCCATCCCTACCAAACAGCCTTTTCATAAAAGTACTCTGGAGCACAATCAGGAGTGTGCATTGCCTCATCCTTTTAACAAATATGTTTTGTAGCCCTATTAAAAGGGGTCTTCATCTATCCTGTCAAAGCTATTCTGCTGGGGTTTTTTAGTTTAATTACACTATCCAATTAAAACTCCTCGCTGCATTTTGATTCGCTTCTCCTTGGGCTTGAGTGGATATGACATTTACAAGACTCGCCTTTCAAGCAGACAATGGGGTGATTGATGAGGTGCAGACGCAATGAAGGAGGCGATTGCCATGTGGAAACACTGCTTAGTGCATTTTGATTTATTTATCATCTTTTTTCCCAAACAAGGTTGCTGGTGAAGAGGTTTTGGGCAAGCCTGAGTTCCACCTCAATTTTCGCCATTCTTCAAAAATCTTTGTTAGTATTCTGCCTTTGATAATAATTCGAAGAAGAAACAAAAGGCTTTGGGGAAAAAAATCCAGATGCGTGAATAGTTACCACAATTTGACATAAAAGTGGATGTATGCAGCAGTTTAATTGCAACTCTGCCTTCAGGACATCTGGAAACAAGACCTCCACCAATAGCAATGTTTTGTAATAAGCCTACAGTAGAATATGAAGACCTGAGTTGTAGGAAAAGTGATCGTGAAATATGCTGCTCCCTGAGAGAATGGGGCAAGGCAGCAGGACTACAACCATTATTTTTTTCCTTAACATTCATATCATTTGTTCCCACTTAAGCAGTGCCTTGGTTTGAAGGAGATCCGTCACAGGTACGTGGTGTGCAGTCTGAACTCATCGGTGGTTCCAGTGATGTCAGAATTTCATCCATAACTTTGACTGCCATCACTACCTCTGAAGGAGACATCACCTCTGAAATATGTACCTCTCAGATAAATATTGCTTGCATAAAATGGGCTTAACCCCACTTTTACACTTGGGACAACATTCCTGTTCAATCTGTGTCCCTAACCGAGCTCGGTACTATATCCCTGGTAATCCAGCTGTGGCTGCAGTGCAACTCATGACATCCCACTAGAAGAAAACTATGTTTTCTTGTTGTTAGAGGTTGTCAGGATGGGTGTTTTGACGGTAATGCAATGCTTACATTTTTTGTAGGATCTTCAGGCCCTGCTCCAGGGTCACAGCATCATTTTTGAGGTAGCACATGTGGATCTCAAACAATGGAGTCTCTCCCCAAAACTCTTAGATTAAATGTAACAGTGCTTGTGTGTATTTTATTTTCATCACTCCTTGCCTTTTTACTAGTATATTTCTAATTCTTTGTAAACCTTTCTGAGTCGGTGAGGAGCAATCAAAGTTTGATCTTGGTATAGTCAGAATTTCTGAAATGATGAAAATCTGTGATGATGTTAAATGATGCCATAAGTGTTTTGTTCTTCAGAGAGGTCTTTCTCTATTTATTCCACTAATAACTCTTAATTGTTGACTTCTGCCTTATGGCCCTGTAATGACAAAGCAATCATCAAGGTATATTGGAAAATTAACATAAATTTGCATTTCCCAGTGTTTGTTTTCTGTTTTGTCCAATTCATGAATATTCTTTTGATCCTCCATCTAATTAGTGATTTAATTCAGTGCATACTGGTTTAAAGAGTGGCACTGGCAGAAGAGAGGGGTTTGGTACAGTCAGAATTGGGGGATGGGAGAGGAAGAAGAAAAACTGTTTCTAGTCTTGGTAGGTTCAGTAAAAAAATAATTGTCTTTTCTTGTGCAAATTCACATCTTTCCAATGCTTTCCAGGCAAAAAAGTGTATTTTTTTAGACTCTGATAAAAAGAGTTTATTACTTAGATTAAAAAGCAAAATTTTTTTTCGCCTGTATCGACTGAAGTGTGGTGGACTGCAAAGTTTTTGTGTGTTTCCCAGGACTGTAACTTGCAGAAATTAGCACGAGATTTACCAACGACTGTATCAGCACATTTTAGTCAGTAGTTCTGGAAGCTGTAACTCAGCAGCATTTCTCACCTGCTGCACATAAACGCAGAAGCACTGGGAAGCAGGGGGGATGAAGCGCAGGGTGGAGGTTGCATGAGTGCAATTTCTCCAAACCTGTGAAGGAGCGGCGAGACGTGAGCAGCAGATTTGCATCTGGCTGTGCTGCTGGGTTTGGAAGAATTATTGGTTAGGCCATAACCAGCCTCTTCCTTCACTTTTTGGCAGTATAGTAATGTTAAAAATTAGGAGATATGCTGAACAATTGAATTTAAGACATCTAAAGAGTAAATGAGCTCTCCTCAGTGAATTTCCAGTGAATGAGCGTCTTGCCCTTCTGCCGGAGTCTGCTGTAGGCTTTTCTCCAGGTGTAACCACACAGGAACCTATTAGTGTTCCAGGGTCAGAAAAGATTTATCAGCACTCAGAGCTGAGGCCAAAGGACAGCTACGGTCGGATGTTGTTCTCCTGCTGTCGCAGTGAGGTTAGCCCCAGCGCGCCTGGCGTGGGGCATCGGCACAAAACCTGCTCGGGTTTGCTGTGCTCGCCTCGTGGGTTGTACCTATATCGTGACAAAAGCCTGTGATAACAGATGAGTTCCTGTCATTTCATTTGCCTTCCATAAATGTTTGAACAGATAGACATAGTTGTGAATAACGTGTATTTTCGGTTGTACAGCTGATTAACTCTGATTGCAAACTATTGAAGTTTCCCCCTGTTCAGTTCACCCTTGCCATCCGCTGCCGCGGCTGACATTAAATGCACTTCTGCATGGTCTCGGTGCGGGGCAGTGACAGACAGCGATGACATTTGCTGGAGTTGAACGCTTGTGTTGCAGACCCGCAAGCTAAAGGACACCAAACCATTGCACATGTAGGAGTCATGGTAATGAAGCCATTTGTGCAATATCTGCATTTGTGTTAATTCTGCCATCATGTGCGGTAGAAGCCACTTGAGCTGCTGCTGTTTGTTACCAGATATTCTTATATGGAAGTATAAAACCGCTGAAGTTTCTATTGATCTCTGAACTGTCAAGGGTGGTGCTCTATTGGAAAGAGGTACATCACATATTTAAGCACTCTTGGAAATGGAAGTCAATCTCACAATTCATAAATTCCATCTGGCTAGAACAGTAGCAGAGCAAAGTGCCAGTTATGATTTCAATGAACTAATATTTCATGCTGTAAACAGTATAATGTGGACTCGGAGCGCATAAACATAATGCTGTAATGGGGCTTTCTGAAGAAAAGTCTTCTTAGCTTTCCACTAAATCGCCTGTCCAGGGCACAGGACTGGGTTACGTGGCCTGCACAGCAGGTTGTGCACAGCCGCGGCACGTGCCGCGTGTTCGGACTTTACATTGGATTCGGCAGTCCACGGTTCAGCCGGCGCCTTGCCAGAAAGGCAGGGACCGGAGCAGG
>NW_009605861.1:0-251 GCF_000690535.1 Cariama cristata | reverse complement strand
GGAGTGCTGCCGTTGGCTGTGCTGCGGCAGCCGGACTGCCCGGCGTGCTGTGCCGGAGCGGGTGCGTGGTGCTGACGTGGCACAAGGGCGGTGCGGGGCTCCCTGGGGGGAGCAGGTCAAGCGCTGCCTCCTACGACATGGCACATCGGGATTGTTACTGGCGTCTGTTGCTCTAATCGTCATTGGAAGAGCTGACTCCTCACAATCCTAAAGTAAGAGCTCGAAATACAAGTTCTGCGTTCTGCTTCTGT
>NW_009605860.1:0-19930 GCF_000690535.1 Cariama cristata | reverse complement strand
GGGGGGCGGATTTCTCTCCCCCTCTCTCGGATTCTCGTTGGATTCAGACGCCGATTTGCTCAGGTAATCCCCCCTCCTTGTCTCCCCTTCCCCTCCCTGCCCTCTCCAGCAGCGGGCCGGGCCTTCCAGCCCAGGCGGCCCAGCACTGCCGGGAGCAGAGGGGATTAGCTGTTATCCGGGGTAGAGGGGAGTAAGTGGCAACCGGAGGTGTTTATTCCGCAGCCCCCCCTTCCTGCTTGCTCGGGTTTGGCGGAGGAGATTGGTTCCTCCCGGGCTGCCGGGAGGCCCAGGCCCGGTGGAGAGCGCAGGCCGCCGGCCAGCGCCTTTACTCCAGCTCGGGGATTAGAAATAGGCGAAGCGGCTTCTCCGTGACAGGCCTCAACCCGAAGAGGAGCAGGAGGTGGAGGAAACAATACAATTAGCCGCGAATGTGCACTGATCCTTAGCCATATTTACAACTTTACCTAGGGCAAGGAAGGAAGGTCCCAGCGCAGACAGCCCTCTGAAGTGGGGAAGGAGTAAGTGGAGAAATAGGGCAAGAAAGACAATGTAAATTCTCAGGAAGAAAAATACCACCTCTCTTCGCCTGTTACCTTCTCCTTCTAACCAGCTGCGTCCCGAACATTCAAAAGTTCGAATGCATATGGTTTTATAATGTGTAGAGGTTTAATCTCTAAATAATATAGCGACTGTTTAGTGTGTTGATCACTTAGTATATTTATAGCATAAAACTGGCGCTTGTGGGATGATTGACACAACACGAACACCTGCAAACCCAGGAAATACAGATAGGCAAGTGTATTGTGTCAGGTATTCCACACAATCTCACTGTCTATGTGCTATATACGTTACAGAAGTATGTACTAAATTCAGAAGAAATACTATTTTATGCTTCTAACAAACGGAAAACGGGAAAGGGATCGTGTGTAAAGTGTTGCATTTATGACATTTAAGGGACAAAGGTGAGGATGAGATCTTACCTAAAGTACTTGAGAATCAAACGTAAATTTAATTAAGTGAAAAGTGAGGAAATCTCAAAAAGTGTCATCCTTTCTTGTCAGGCCATATCACTTTGAGATCCTGAGGTTGTTATTGGCTGTTTGTGTCCATGATGTTTGAATATGTAATTAGGTGTCATTTTAACAGGTCAAATGTGTTTTGTAAATGACTGTTGATTCAGTATCGGGTCCTTATAAATAAATGCTAGCTAATTTACAGTAAAGTAAATCTCGGACTTATGTGTGGTGGAGTTGAGAGTGTTACTAAAAATTGAGGTAGATTTAAAACAGACACCCTGTGAACTAATAAAAATACTACAGAAATTACATAATTAAGGGAAATCTTAAGATACAAAGTTTCATCTTTCATAGAGAAAGGAAATTTGTACATGGCAAACAAGTATCAACATTACATATTTTTTCTATTTTTCAGCAGGTTTTTTAGTTGTTCAGGCAGATACGTTGTAATAATAAGTGGTTAATGTATCTAATAGAGGAACTTTCTGGTGTATCGTGTTAAGAGTCTTGTGATAAAACTGTGCTATCGTCACTCCGAGTGCCCTGATACATGTTTAAAAGGGTGAAGTTAATATAGCTGTCACGTAGAAGGCGTGTTTTTAATGCTGTAAATCCGTGTAGTAGTCAGTAGCGTGTCCGTGATTTGTATTGGTCAGGGAGCAGTTTGAATTTTAAAAAGCCTGAAGATCCTGCTGAGCCCCAATCCCGGCCTCCCTCCCTCCCACTAATCTCCCATTCCTGTCTTTGTGCTGCCTGGTCCTGTTAGACACTGTTTGCAACAGGGCCTCAGGCCTACGTGCGTGGAGAGAAACCATTTACACTTCGAAAAAGCAGCTTTTTATTTTTAAACTTCGTGAATTGCAGAGGGAGCCACTAGTTATCTCTAACTGTCCCTATTTCAGTGTGTAGCGGCAGAATTGCTGTTTTCTTTTGGTCCATAGCATGCGTACAGGCCGAGTGTAACTCTGCTTTACAGGAAAGAAAGGACTGTGCAGAAGTAGTTGTAGTTCTTGGGTAGTTTTCATCATCAGGAAGCGACGTTAGCTCTAGCATTTCTTTCGTCGTCTGTTTCAAACAGCTCTCGTTTTAACAAAAATGGGTTTGTTAAGCTAAGAGTAATGAATTTCTCTGACTTATTTTTCATTTAAGGAGGTTTGCTTTAAATATACCAGCTATGAGCAGGAAATGAGCTACTGTAGTTATGTAGTTCCTGTCAAGTTTATCTTGCCAGGGTTGTGTTTACGGCACCTTTTTTTTTTTCTTAATCAGAAAGCATACAGTTTTCTGGTGTGAAAAACAGGCATATTTGTAGAGAGAAATTTAAGATACTATCTTTTTTTGATTTGTAATGAGTGCTTTGGTTTTGTTCTTCTAAGCCATATGTGATTAATCCTGAATTAGTTGCTTTATTACAGTTTATGTAGTTGTAAATTTCTTTATCTCAGAAAAATATATTTAGTGTACAGAAATATTTAGTGTGGAAATGTTTATAAGATGATTTGTTTTTGTTTTAGATCATATTTTTTAGCACATTTAAGAATGTGTGTGTGAAGCAGGGCTATGTCACTCCCATACTACTTTTTCCCTAATGTTTATGCTGGTCCACTGTTTATCACAACAGCTAGCTCCTTAAGGAGAATGTAGTTATTTTATTCCTGATACAGAAATGCAAAATTAATTATTCTCAAGATGTTGGTTGTAACAATTATTTTAACTGAAAGAGGAAAATACTTTCTTCTTACTATCTTTTATTTTGTACTTTTGACTACCTTGTACATTTTGAATGTTTCCTGTGTGCATTTTATTTCCTTTTTTCCTTTCAACTTCTTAAACATGTTACCTGAAGTTATTCCAACAAAAAATCTTTCCCTGAAGCCTTTTGCTATCTTTTAAAGCTGTTTTTACACTTTTAAAAAATTAAGGCATAAGAACAGGCATACCAGTAAAATAATTTATTTTTTACATTTCGAGTGTTTAAATTTTGATTTAGGAGAAACAGAACAGGATCAGAGAAGCAAAATTATGTCACTAAAACCCTTTGCAGATCCCTGTTTTACGTAAGAGTACAGGTACTCCTCTGCAACCTCATTGCATGTTTGAGACTCCATGTACATAAATGTTCATATGACTCTTCTTGCAGAATCAAGGCAATAGATAGTAATTTCTTTGGGATAGAACCACGGGGCTTTTTGTTGTGTTTGTATGATGATTTAGGTAATCATCCTAAACCTTAGGATTAAGCAGCCTTAATCCTAAATGTTTTATGTATATATTCCTCTACAATATAAACAAACTATATTTTGAAGGATACTAGATGAAAAATAGTCAAAGTGTGAATTGATTTGAACCAAGGATTGGTATAACAAGTTTTGTATTGCAAATTGCTGTGTGTTCAGTGGCAAGTGTGATAGTTTTATATGTATATATTGCATTACAAAGTCTTAGAGTTACGATACTGAGTTTATATTCACATTTCATAAAGACTGCACAAGAAACTTAAAGTTAGTGGATAATTGCTGTAAGTAGAAAGAAAAAATATACTTCTGTTCTGAATATCTAGACCTAGGAAAGAAACTGAGACTTCAAATTCAGAAAGGTATGCTTTCTAGAAATTATTCTAGAGGAGTGTGTAATGTTCATGAATGTATGGACACTTTGACAGCAATTATGGGCATGCTTAACTGGAAAAATACGAGTAGCAATAGCTTTAGAATTTAGTGTCTGGTAGGTATGAGGTTGGTCAACCAGTGTTAGGGTAGCCATTTGATGTCACAAAATGCATCACTAGAAATATTTAACATTTGAAAAAAATGGCCATTTCAGTATGCCTATTTTCAGTCTTGCTTTTCATATAACTTTATTAGAAGTAGTACAGGTTAGACTAGCTTCTGATTTTGAATCATCAGCAGTAACAAATACTCAGTTGCACAGAGATACCTACAAGGAAATACTTGAAATTGGTGATACCTGTGTATTATTGCTAATAAGCCTGTACTATAATGATAGCTTTTAATAATCAAAAAAGGAAATATTTTTGAAATTACAGTTGTTAAAGGCTTGTATTCCAAAACCCTTTAATATAATTCATGTATATTTATGTTTTTATTTTCTTAGTGTTGCAAGCATACTTCTTAGTAGGTTATTCCTGACCCTCAAAGTGCATGTGAGAAGTGTTTTATATTGACATCTGCTGCACTCAGGAGTGAGGAAATTGTGTTTGAGAAAATTGTGCAGGACCTATGACTTGTGTCTCACTTTCTGTCCCTACTGTTCACTGTTGAAAATCTCACTAGCAAAAGGGAGGAGAGAAAGGATTTTGGCCCAACTGTATGTAGAAACTAAAAGGAGTTCCAGTCTAATTGAATGTGGTTGTGGATAATATATCTGAAGGTCACTACTTGGTTTACACAAATAACTTAAAAAAACTATAAATATTGAAGACTGTTTTTCCTGTTAAAGTCAGAAAAAAAATTAGAAAAGTTCATTTTTGTGGCCTTTAATATTTGTATCAGTTGGTTTTAAGGGGTTTTTGAATCGGAGATCTCAAAATTCTTTATATGGGTAGATATTTTAATTTTTCAAATTATTGCTGTAGTTTGATTTGAAGCACTTTGGTTTTTGTAGCAGTGTGTATCTGTAGACATGCAACGCATTTTAGAGTAACAGTGTCAAAAAATGCTAACCTGCAAAGTAAGGGGCTCGGATAAGGAAACAGCAGACTGAGATTGCAGAAACAAACATAATCCAGCCCCTTCTCCATAAGCTGGGCCCTTAGCTATGTTGTTGTATTCCCCCCCTTACCCTCGCAGCCCCAGTTCAATGGCTCATACAGTGCATGGGAATGCTGGCTGACCGGTATACTGTTATAACCTAGTTTATATATTTGTTTTTCTTTGTCATTCAGTGTGCAGTCTGCTGCCTTATTACCTGCTGTGTACATCCAAATCTTTCATGAATGCTGAAATGTTTTCAGCTGTTAATTTGTATTATCTCAAATTAAGTATTTGTGCTTCACAAACATTAGGGAACTTTTTTTGCACATCTGTAAAATATTATTTCCATTTTACAGATGGAAGACTGAAACTGAGTCAAAATAGTGAGTTCTAAAAGTGCTTATAAATCTTGTGTACTTTGACATGCTTTGTTCTTCAGATTTTTAGAGTTACCTTATGGCACTTAGTAAGTTCATAACATTGTTTTCTTTGACTTTATTTGTAGTTATACGTGCACTGCATTTCAGCATATCAGGCTCATTGTTTCTCATGCTGGATACCTAAGAAGTACAGAATGGGTTTTCACTGATGACCTTAAACATCTATTAAGTTTTGACTGTCTCGATCATGCCAACAGCTGGAAAAGAACAGATTTCCTGTCCTGAAAAATTAAAAGGAATCACCCTCCATATTGAAAGAAACCAAAATCTCTTAAAGTTTATCAGAGACAACAACTAGATAATAACCCAAATCCTGCAAGTAATTAAATGGCTTGCCTGCAATGCTGAAGATAGAGATTCAAAATGTTACTCTGCTAACTTCCAGCAGGAAGTGGCAACCCTGGAGGGTATCCTAAGCATTTGTTGTTGGCTGTTGGGAATAAAACTCTGCCTCTGAAACTTGTAGTTGTTGCAGTTGATGCAAACTGGTTGAACGGAAACCTCTGCGGCCTAGTGGTCAGGCCATTTCGTTGCGATGTCAGTCTGTTGTCCAGGTGCTATAATGGCTCTGTTAGGCAGGCAAGACTTCTGAGATGTAGTTAAGTGCATTCCTAGCCAGAATGTTGCTTTTGGGATGTAGAAAGTCCAGGTCCAAATGCCTAATCTGTATCAGACAGAGAATGTCTTGTGCTTTTTTCCTCCCCGAATGGCTTTTTATGTCATATGCTCTAGGTGTGGCCCAGAGGCTGTGAGTATATTATGGAACAGGTAGAATAATTAGTGCTTAGTCTTTCTTCCCGCCCCCCCCCTCCTTTTTTTCTTTCTGTCTTTACTTGAGATAGAAATTATCTGTAAAAATCATGTTTTGGGGTTTTTTTTTTTTAAGTTTGTGGGGTTTTGTTGTGGGTGGTTTTTTTTGGTTTTTTGTTTTTTGTTTAAGGAAATGTTGATTTTTCTGAATGCAGTTTCCAGCAAAAGATCTCTTGGGTGGGAAACAGTTTTTTAATAAGTTGGATTTATTAACTACATTTTATTCAAATTCCGTTGTAAAAAAGTGTAATGTCCCACAAAAGGCACCTCCTTTTACTTTGTAACTCTGATTTGTTTCATGACATGTATGTCATGTGCAATATATGAGGCAGAGATCCTACGAATAAGAAAAAACAGTACATGATAATTTAATGAATTACTATCATAATGCACAAGGGGCTAAATTGTAGGTGTAAGCAACCATAATTCTGACATTTCTTAATATTTTAGCACTTGGTTTTGTAGTACTAACCTTTTTTTTGTCCTTTTTTTAAAAAAAATATATAATTTATCAAGCTTCTTGAATGTAAACATGTGTCTCTGCAACCCCTGTCTGTCATGTTTGAGCTAACAATCTTTGCTCTATGTTGGCCAGGTAATCAGAAAGGATGAAGTTACAAATACTTTGTCTCTGAAATTTTGTTTTCAAGTGTTAGGCTTTAATAGAGACTGTCCCCCTTTCTTGGATGTTATTTTCCATTCAGTTATGTTGCTTTCTTTTTTTCTTGAGGTATGCTTGCTGGATATTAAGGATGAAGGGAAAAAATTTAGAGAGCCCTCATCAGATGCTACGTACAGCAGCTACCTTAGCACCTGTAGAAAAAATAATCTGGAACCTGTTTTCTGTAGTCTAAAAGCTGGGAAAATTTTGACAGACTCTAATAAGACTCATGAGTCTTATTGTACTCATGAGTACTTTGTGAAAATCTACAATCAGTTTAACTTTGATTTTTATTTCCCCCCCAAGGGAAAATTAAAAATTGGAAGATTTGTTTGTTAAATTTCTAGTTCAAACTAAAGAGATATGATTGCTCTTTACTGCATGCATGCTAGATTTTTTTTTCTTTTTTTTTTCCTTTTTTCTATTTTAAATAATAGGAAATACATTTTCTTCTATTAGCATGCTTAGTGACGATTGGTTCTTCCTGGCAGTTTTCTTAAAAACTCATGTTGAGGCATAACCTGTAACATAGAAAAACTTCAGTGTATCCTGTTAAAATTTGGCGGTTACAAGGAATTGAAACATTGCTTAACAGAGTCACTACTCACCTTTAAGAATGCATGTTGCTCCCTGCGTGTATTTGTATAGGTAGGACTGGTAGTGACCCCTCTCAGTTTCCTGATACTTAATATTTAAAGGCACTCATTTTACTTCTGGTTTTGCTAAACTTCAGTCATTTGGGCTGAAATTTTCCATGGTGGGTGACTGCCCTTTGTTGACTGATTCTTTTTATAAAGCTTAAAGCCAAAATAGTTTGCTGGCTCCTAAGGGTCATGCCAGAGAAAAAAATGTTTTAAAATTATTTCTGACCTTTTCTTCAAGTAATTGGAACATCCCCATTCTTTGGGAAAGGAATTTAAAATTTCAGAGTGAGGTGACTTTTGGCATTAGGGATGTGCATTTTGTTGCCGTTCAAAAACCTGCCCCAAAATTGGGCAGATTATTAGTATCTGAAAAATTAGCTGAATTCTCTGATTAGTAGGCATTAATGTTGAAAAATTTTGTGTGCTCAACAGGACTTTCCTAATAAGTACAGTTCTAAGCAGTGAGATGTGGAACAGAGTTTTCTGATGTCTGTTCGTTGCTTATCCACAGTGCTGATTTGTTTGGCTATGGAAAAGGCAAGAACTGAGGTTACAGGTGGCTGGAAAGGGGAACACAGGGAGAAGAGTGGTGAACTGGAAGCAGACTTACACAGGATGGGGATGGAATGGGAGTTTGAAGGGCAGGAATTGAGAGGAGGGTAGGAGCTTGATGTTCCTAAGGAAGTAACATCTGAACTGTGAGGACTGGGTAAAGGAATTGGTGGGGCAGAGACAAGTGTCCTTGGTAAAGATACAGAAGAAACTGTGAAACAGCATTAGCAAGGAGCTGAGACAGAAGGGTACTTTGGAATTAGGTGTACAGTCAAGGGAAGCAGTTCAGGGATGGGAATGGGTGATAGGTGGGAAGTATGTACTGAGAGAGGCCAGAGAGAGGAAGAAGAAATTGCCTGAGAAGTATAAAACAAGGATTGGCTGGGCAAAGAAGCATTATTTCACACACAGGAATTCATTCTTTGAATTATCTTTTTTTTTTTTTTTTTTTAACTAAGGAACTGAGGAAATTCCATAATAAAAAAAAAAAAAAAAAAAAAAGCAGCTCAGAAATGTGGAGTACGTCTTGTAACACCAAACAGTAGGGAATTCTGTAGTTCAGATTACCTGTGTAGTCTGCATTTGGCATCTTTGTGAATGCATCCTGGTAGTCATTAAGTTTGTCATCACTTTTTTTCCTTACAATGGGATGCCTGTTTCACTGACTGTGTGGAATGGATGTAGCCTCCTTGATAGAATTGTTGGGGTTTTTTTTGTTATTTGGGTTTGATTTTTTTGTTGTGAGTTTTTTTTGGTTTGTTTGTTTTTTTAAGAAAAACCCCACAACAGGTTATATTAACATCTCTTAGGATTGGCCTTAGATATTGTTGATTCTGCTTTGGGGAGATTTCTTCCAGTCCTGTCTTTTCTGATTAAGTATTTTGATTTCTCTTTGGTGTTCAATGTGTAGTCTTTTGCCTTATTCACTTCACCTCATTAAGCTCTGTTCTAGAGATAGAATTCTTAATTTCCTCACAAGGTTTTCTGTGACATGTATTGTAATATTGGAATGCTTCACAAATACTTATTTTTCAAATGGTTTTGAGGAGAGTAATTAATCACACAAGTTGGGAATTGAGATGCAGAAGTTGGTCTTTATAACTTTGGAAGTCTAACTGGGGCAATTGTAGGACCTGACTTTTAAATTAACTTGAATTTTTTTGCATCACAACGTGTGCGATAATATTAGAACAGATTTTGTTAATTTTGATTACAAATATGACTAATCAGTGCTTCTTCAAATTAATCTTCAGAGTATGCAGGAAAAAAGGAACACAGAAATATTTACCATTAGTAGTAGAAACAGAATGAGATTCCAAAGATGGGCGTTCTTCTGTTTCCTGCTATCTGATCTGCAGCCTCTTTCCCTTCATACTTCTCTCTCATTTTTGCTTGAAGTTAGAGAGTCATGTATACAACGGACCTTGCAGCCTTATGAATAGCCTCTGATTCATTTCCAAAGCAGATCCCTTCTGTAGGCTGAATGAAGATTGGGCCTGGGGCTGGGAGGGGAATGTTACACAATTAGATAATCCAATGATTGTGTCAAAATTCTTGAGTGCAAGGGGCGTTTATTAACTTTTGATTTGACGTGGCAAATGTGATCTTTCAGCCTGGGGGTGTGGAATTTCCTGGTAGAACTCTAGAAAGCTTTGCGGTGATACATAGAAAAAGTAATGTCTGAGTATTTGTTGATGTCAAGTTTTCTGTGTTGAGTGTTCTGTTTCAGAGGGTTTTTTAAAGTCAGATCTTCAACATTTTTAATGATTGCAATTAATATAATATCTTGTTAAGAATTGCTTTCTTAATCAGTTGTCAAAGTGCGGTAAATAAAATTTTTAATCTTGGTTTCTACATCCTAAAAAGGAATTGGAGTGAGATCAAAAAGGAACTTCATTGTGGTGATACTGCTGTTGAACAGATCAGCCCTTGAGTGTCAATCAGAAGTTTGAAATGTGTGAGCATGCAAAATGGAACTCGCAACCCCCTGAGTAAGGGATCCATATTGATTAGTCAATAGAAAACACTGGAGAGATTTTTACCTCCTGAAAGAGATTTTAAATCAATATATTTGATAATAATGGTCTCTTTTTCTGTTCAGGCTTTTTACCTGTTCTAATTAATTTTCTTTGTACTATGATATAGTACTCCTTTGACAAGAGGAGAAGGGAATTCTCGCTACTCCATAAAATCTTAGAGACAGAAGACCCTAGTGGATAGTGACAAATGCCTATTTGAACCTCCTGCAACTGAGGAGGATTTTAGAATCTGCATGTCTGATATCCTGGGTGACTGCTCTTCCTCTGGTCCTGCCAAGATGCTGAGTGAAGGGTTGGAGGCAGTGGCTAGTACACAGTGCAAAGTAATCAGTTTTGTGTGTTAGGCATGTTCAAAGCATGGTATGACTGGACTTTCCTATTCTGAAGATCTTGCCCAGGCTTAGGTGTAAAACAGGTGTTGAGCTGCTTAGTTCTGCAAAAATAGTGGCAGTTCTGACATACATTGAAGCAAAGCTGTAGGTGAACTTTACTGATGATAATTTAGATGTCTAATGGCTTAGAGAGTTGTAGGAATACACTGTGCACTCTAGGGTCACTATTATAAAAGATTATATAGAGTTACGGTTCTGTGTGTTTAATCACTGGAGTAATTCCCTCTGGTTCTGTCTAGCATGATGTAAAGTTTAGTCATGTTATTTACAGAAATAGATGATTAATTTTTACTATGGAAAATATCATTAAAATATGTGAGGAATTGCAGTTAAAAAAATTGTATAGTTTAAAAACTGTTTTGTCTGTAATTCTCTAAATGTCATGACATGAACAAGCCATCATAATACTGGAAGTTAAACATTCTTGGTTTTCACATCACACTGTAATCTTAGCCTACAACCTGGAGAAAGAATAATGAAAGCTACTTATTTCATTTGGTGCCATGTTAAATGATTGTATTGAATTAGTAGACTTCATAATATGAATTATCTCTTTTTCTGTAAATGTTTGTGTTTATTCCTGACAAATCCTTTTTCTAGGCTCAAAGTAGACATATGATGTCATGGGATTAAGTAAATTCTTAATCACATCTTGATAAATAATTAGCCAATGAAGTATTATAAAAAGCTCAGTAGATGGACTTCTGAGGATTCAACAGAACTTGTTAAGTCCTGGTAGTTTTAAGTCTTTGTGTGCTCAGCTACGGTGGCTGTTCAGTTGTGTATATGTAGCCTGTGGCAACTGCACATAACTTGGTTTAATTTAACCCTGTTGCATTGCTGGCTAAGGAAGGCTGAATTAGTTTGCATTTTTCATGGGCTAAGAGTATATGCACAATTACTGAAATTCAGCTGATGCGCAGTAACTTGAGAGTCTGGACTAAACAACTTGCCCAAATGTGGCTGACACTCTGTGTAACCCTATGTGAATTTTGGAGAGAACAGTATTTGTCTGAAACAAAACTGTTGAAAGTCTCCTGACTGCACCTAATTACTGATACAGGTGTAAATTTGAAGAAGTGTTTTGGGAAGGATGGTAGAATGGGTGAAATATCTCATTATAAAGTACATTAGCTTTGAAATCCTGTTAGAAGATATCATAAAGCTTGTTATAGATATAAGCAGATAACTATTTTAAAAAAGAACAGAAAAACTTCATCAGTTTTATGATTATGAAGCTTATGTGCTTATGCTATTTTGTAATGAAAAACAAACAAAAATTAGACGGCAGATGTACTGTAGTTTTAAAGGTGACCCTATAGAAATAGCATTGGTTACCAAAGACATTAAATTTACTGTACACAACTTAGGGGTTTTATTAGTAAAATGACATTCACCTTGATAGAAAGAAATCAGTTTAGTTTCATGTGCATGATTATGCTGAATAGTCTGTAAATCAAGTCATATACAAGTTCATTAACGGAATTGTGTGTCAAATAATGCTTTAAAATTATACTTCTGCAAATGCATTACCTTCAGCAGGTTTACAGAGGTATAATTATTTGAAATTGATAGATATCAACATACGTGCTTCCTGAAATAAGTTAGAATTTCAGTTGGACCTTAAATAGCTTAGTCTCTAAACGTTAGGGTATTCAAACACAGTAAAATATTTATTCACCGAACTCAATGATTATAGTAGTAAATACGTGTGGTGTACCCAAGTCTATTTAAGAAGCATTTTTCTTTTTCTTTAAATTATATATAATAATTCTGTAGATTAGATTTACCCCTTTAAGACCAACAGTATCTTTAGTGATTCTGTTGCAGTTACTTAGTATTGTTCTGTGGTTAATTTGGGTTTTGTCATAATCATTGTTAAGCATTTTATGAATCTTTGTAAGCTAAAGATCGTTGTATTTTGGGGGGGTGAGTTGTTGCCTGGAGTGCTAATTGCTAAGATGTAGTGGTAGGCTCCCACTTGTGATTTCTTTACAATAACTTTCTGAACTCTGAACATAGTTTAATCAGTTCGACACTCATGTAGCTTACTACCATACTCATCAGTGGTACGTTAATGTAGATGTTAATTAGCTTCAGATAACTTGAAAGGTTCTTTAATAATCACCTGTATAAAAGTCTTACATAGATGATTGGGTAATAAGCCTGATACTTGTGCACTGGAAACCACAGTCATGTTTGAAAATTTGCCTTAAAATCTTTCAGAAATAAGAAATACCTACTTGACAGCCAGTGTCTTAGAAGATCTAGAAGGGGATGTTTGCTGTGAGTAAACAGTAGGAATAATTAGCAGTGAGGGGAGCTCAGTTTCCTTGTAATATGAACCTGGAAAACACAAATGTAAATGAATATTTGATTATGTGAAATAGCAGTTTAGTACTGTACAGAATACTACTGTCAGTATAAATTTCTGTCTCAGAAATAAACATTGTCATGTGTGCCAAAGCATGCAGACAATAATGTCAGAGATTTGGCCTGGGAAGGCCACTTGTGGTTCTGCAAGCTCTAATTTATGGTCTCCCATGGCAACTGTTAAAAGAGAAAAAAGGAGTGCAAATTGAGATATGTCCCAGGATCATGTCCTGTGAGTTTAATGTGAAGGGTTTAAGTTATTTTTTTGCAGAGGTAAACAACCTGTTACCAGAGATCTTTTCCTTGCTGCTGCTACTTAGCTGCTCTCTTCTCAGTTGTATGTTTTATTACAGAGGTTGGTGGTAAGTTAGTGATTGTGTTAGATCTGATTTTAAAATTAGATCTGATTTTAAAATCTATCATCTAGCTAGAAAACAGAAATAGTTCATTGCAAATTGTTGCCATTCAACAAGTTATGAAAATAAAGTGGTCAGCATGCAGTTGTGTCAATTTTATTACTGGGTAATCTGGTCTTCAGTTTATTTATTAATTTGATATCTGCATGGTCAGTTGTGGTTGTTGCTCTATCTATAGCATATGGGCCACAGTTCACCTGTACCTTAGCGACAGCAGGGACAATAATGCTGTCTGAATTCTGTAGTAGAAAGCTTTCTATTAAAGCCTCAGAGAAGTTGAGGGCTATAATTAGCCCTCTCTTCCACAGTAGTGAGTTTTAGATCCTTAGGAAAAGATGGTCATTTGGAGTGAAGTGCCTGGAGAATGAAGTACAAAGAAAAGCAAAACATCTGTGGGTTGGACACAGGTAGGGATCATAGAATCATAGTATCGTTATGGTTGGAAGAGACCTCAAAGATCATCAAGTCCAACCTTCTACCCAACGCCACCATGCCCACTAAACCCCCACATCTCAAAGCACCACATCTAAACGTTATTTGAACACCTCCAGGGATGGTGACTTCACTGCCTCCCTGGGGAGCCCGTTCCAATGCTTAACAACTCTTACAGTGAAGAAGTTCTTCCTAATATCCAACCTGAAGCCCCCGGCGCAACTTGAGACCATTTCCTCTTGTCCTATTGCTAGTTACTGGGGAGAAGAGACCAACCCCCACCTCACTACAACCTCCTTTCAGGTAGTTGTAGAGGATGATAAGGTCTCCCTTCAGCCTCCTTTTCTCCAGACTAAACAACCCCAGCTCCCTCAGCCACTCCTCGTAAGACTTGTTCTCCAGACCCTTCACCAGCTTTGTTGCCCTTCTCTGGACTTGCTCCAGCACCTCAATGTCCTTCTTGTAGTGAGGGGCCCAAAACTGAACACAGTATTCGAGGTGTGAGGGATGATAGGACTCTCTGGATTGTCTTGGCGTGATCCTCTGAGGACTAATCTAACCTTCATGGAGCAGTTCTTGGGCCTTCTCCATATGCCCATAACACAGTCAATTTGGCCATTCAGTCAGTAACTTGGAACTGTGTCCCTGGCCTAAGACGTGCTTCTCTTTTATTTTAACATATCAGTTTAGAATTTAGAGGTGTATTTATAGGGTGCACGTGGATTTTTATGTAATATACAAATGGTATCTGCAACTCATAGAAATAAAGGTCATAAATGGGAAAATGCAATTTTTGCTGTTTCAGTCATTAATTGATGACAACTTTCTCATATTGGAAGGTGTGACTTATATAAATGAAGAAAAAATATTTCTCATCTGTTAATGAATAGAGAAGTAGTAGCAGTACATTTGTCCTCTCTGAGATTTTACCACTTGCTTCTTTGAACAAGTAATTTTAAAAGCACTTTTTTCTTTTCCTGTGTGGTTTTTTTGCCATGTTTTTTAGTTGTCAACTTCATTATCTCCTTGCTTTTGTAAGTGAGAGCTTGAATGTGTGATATAATTAGAATATACTTTCTGTAGAGGCCACATGAATACTTCAGTAACTGAAGTTGGAAACAGGCTTAAGTAAACCAAACCAAGCTGCTCTTACACTGAGACTTAGATTTCTGCATTTCTTTGATGTTAGTTTAAATATCCTACTTTTTTAAAAAGTGTAATTGTTTTGAATTAGTAAAGGCTTGCTCATCTCTCTCCATTCCCACCCTCCCCCAAATTTTTAAATTGGCTGTTTAATCACTAACTCTCCTAAGCCAGTGAAGAAGCCAGATAATTAAAGACCACTCTAGGGATGGAGAGAAGTAAAAATATTTCTTATAGAATTTTACTTTGGAGCATTGATAAAAGAGGTTGGTTGGGTGGAGTATGAATGAGTCTGTCTTTCTCTGGCTTGTGCATGATAAGAGATTACCAAATGAGAGCTTTGCAAGTGTGTGATGTGAACAAGATGGAAAGGTTTTAGTACCTTTCTCACCTTGCAAAATATGAACAGATGTATTTTGGCTTGAGTGAGTTGGGTAGGTTTGTGGGAGAAAACTCGGTATCTGAGGGTTTTCTGAAAGGGCATGTTTGTTGATTTGCAGTAATTTCATCATTTGTTTTACAGTATTGCAGTGTTTGATTAAAAGTATTTGTAAATTATTTAGGAATACTGACTTTGAAAGTATGTTACTAAAATAGATCCTGAGAAATGTTTTAGCTGATTGAAAGATGTTAATGACTTACAAATTTCTGTATAATAGTACAGTTATGTGTACAGATCTATATATATCTGTATATGTGTACAGATGTACTGTATATAGTACAGATAACTGCATGGATCTGTTTTTTTGGGTACGCTTCTTACTTCCTTCCTTTTGGGGAAACACGGATTAGCATATATGAATATGTTGTCTTCTTTGCGTACTTGTATTTAGTTTTAGCAATAATGTGAACTAGTGTGAGCTTTCTGTATGGTATGTTGTACAGTTTTTGATGACACTGTACTCCAAAGCAAAATAAAAACAATGTATGACATCTCCGATCAAATTTCTGGAAAAGTTATGTCAGTAAAAATACTTAGATTGACATTTGAAAACAACATGGTGATATTTGTGGGAAAAAATCAAATCAAAGTGTACTAGACCTGCAATTAGAATGTAACTGAAGTGTTTTATTTTAGAAATATTGTAATGGTATAAAGCTGAAACACCTTAGTTCTTGTATTTTAAAATACGGTCTATTGAAAGGAACCATTTTCTAAGCTCTGTCCACTTTAACAAATGACAGTGTTCAGTGAAACATTCTAATTTAAAAAATTCTCATTCAGTTAAATGGACAGCTGTCTGGGAGAGAGGATCTGCATAAATCCTTTCTCTCTAGCCATTAACGGTGGGGGAAGTGGGATTTTCACCAGTGTCTCTCCTGTGTACTTTATTTATAGGGGTCTTATATGCTCTAATGTAATCTGAATAATGTTCTTAAACTTCTGGCTATCAAATGATTTCTCTTTTTGTATATGTATAAGATAGTAGCTGTAAGATCTTTCCAGATATTGCATGTGCTTCTTGCTTTTCCTGTTATTTTCTAGATCTTATCACGGTCCACTTCAGAGAGCCTTAGACAGCTTTGATCTCATGGATTATTTTAAATTTTGCTAAATAGGCAGGTTTACTAAGAGGTTACAGGAGGTGGCTAGGACTTTTGGAGGAGGTTCAGTTGTCTTGACACTAATGTGGATTTTTTTGATATTCCTTTAGCAAACAAAAATTGTCTGTTTACCAGATGCAAGTTTAGAAAACGCAAGACACAGAGGGTGAAGATGTCTGTAGTTCAGTTTGTCACCTCTCATCCATAACCCTGTCTACTGTGCTGTTTTTTCAGGTTCATATGACAGGACAGTGGTCACATGTTTGTACAGCTTCCCATCTTCAAGGCTGCTACCTCTAAATTTCCTTAAGTTTTAAAAAAATACTGTATGTGCAGCGGTTATATCAAGGCCAGCTAGGGAAATTATGGTAGTCAATGCAGTATAGCTTTATCGCTGAATTTTCACATTTCTTGTACTATAAAATTGGCAGTTTAGTTCTACAAGTTTGACAGTATAGTACTTGGGAGAGCATAAAGACCATTAATACAAGCTTTTTGTGGATAATGTGGAATTAAGTTAGTATCTCTTTTCAGAACATGGGAGCTTAGTAGCAGTGACAATGCTTAGTCAGTGCACACCCTATTCTGCATTACTGAATAGTTACTTTGTTTAGTCAGTTTGTTTACTGGAACAATAGTACTTTCTCCACAATAGGTAGAGCGAGAGTTTTCAAAGTTATTAGTATTAAATTAGTTTATTAAACTAGTTTATTCAAAACTGTTGAGTTGTTGTGAGAAATAGTTGATACACAGGGCCATGATCTTCTGACTCTCTAGAACTGGAAAAGTGAGGAAAAATGCTTTTATTCAAAATTTATGAATAAAACCTCTCTATCAGGTTTTATTTACCTTTTGTGGTAAGAACCCTTCTTAACACTGAAGTTTAGTTTACATTTGTGAAAAGAACAGTCTTTAAAAAGTAGATTAAAAATCTGTGATAGTCCTGTTGCGTGCAGTTATTACTTATTGACTCAGCAGTCCATTCTGGATTATGTATTTCCCCCTTGTCTTGTTTTGTGCTTGAGGTGGAAAATGTAGAGTTTTATGTGTGTTTGTTTTAAATCATATTTCCAAATAGATTGTCATATGCAAGAGTTTAACTGAGAAAAACACTAATAGAATCTGAAATCCTCTAACAATTTTCTACTTTTACAGTGTTTCTTCTCTTAAACCTCGTTTTGATATTGCTAGTCCAGCCACACCTGTAACTACAGCTTTAATTTGCCTAAACTAAAATTGGTGTTAATTTAGGTACTGTTACTGGGGAAGTGTTACTGGCCAGAAATTTTTATGATGGACTTGATAGCATTACTCCTGCTTGTATTACCTGTCTGTGTCTATATATAATACAAAGAGGACTGTCAAATGTATAATTTGAAAAACAAATTGAGTACCAGGCAGAAAAAAAACCCCAACAGCTGGTGGTCAGTCGAGCTGTGACTCTTAACAAAAAATGTCCCTTCCGATTCCTAAAAAAAAAAAAGCCTTTTAGAATATTTGATTATTTCAGTATGATGGCAGTTGCCTTTCAGTCTTGTGAAACTATGGAGGACATGTCTCACTGTGTTGGAAATGACTTCTTTTATTTTTTCTCATGAGGATTTGTCTATCCAACTGAATGTATTAAACCACTGAGAGAGAGTACAAGACCAGACCTTTATATTAACAGTAATCGTGTCATTCTTCTCTGTACTTCAAGTTACCGGTGTAGTATAGTTTCTTAGCTTTTCGGGTTCCTAGCTTGAAGAGCAAGTGGGTAAAACATGGTAAGATTATGTAGAAGGTGGTATTATTATAAAAGGAAAAAAACCAAAGCTTTGCAACTGCTAACGTTTCCAGCACCTTATCAGCAGAGAGCATTTCTGCACCTTTGTCTAGTCAGGTATCATACACAGCTTACACAGCTTGTGCTTTTATGATTCTTGAAACTGGATGACTAGTATTAAATTCTGTAAGAAACGCCTTTTTCCAGCTACTGCTTGAGAGATCTTGGTCGCATTGTGGCAGGAATCCTGACAGTTAGATAGCAATTTTTTTTAAGTTAGCAACTAAAATTGCAGTACACTGGTTTGGGGAAGTGGCATACAAACTGATAATTTTAAAGAAGGTGTTTTTACAGTATGTTGGTTAAGCTTTGCCTTAACCTTATATTTGGAATTTAACTTTGGATTTGCCATTTGCTTAGTAAGTCTCACTGAATTCCTATGTAAGGTTATACCTTAGACGAATTATACCTTGATGTCCAAAACGGTTGGCGGTACTTGATTGAGGCAGTCTCAAAGAATCTCTCAGTTTCTGTGGCCAAAGGCTGACTTGTAATACTTACTCATAATTTCTCAGAAGCAACCAGGTGCTGGAATATGCAGGCTGAAACTGGTAAAAGTGAGGGAAATCTTTCTTAGCTGACCTAGGCAATGAAATTACTTTTCAGAGGGATTAAAACCACAAACAAGTGTTGTAAGTTTAAGAATTAAGTGAAAAAAAAATTAATTAAAAGCTTTTTCCTTTGTGTTGGGCATTACCTAACATGGGATCTGTTCTTAATTGAACTCTGTTGCTAGTGGAGCTGTATCTGATTCTGAATAGTATAAAAACTGTGGAGCTGTATCTGATTGTGCATAGTATTAACTGACATGGCCTATGATTCTTACTGTTCAGGACAGAAAAAATAGAGAAAAATATTGCACCTGAAAATGTCATAGCGTTAAAAATTCAGTGCATTCAGTAACAGCAGAATACTTGAAGCAATTCTTAAAGCAGTGTTCTCCTAAGCCAATTCTTTTGCTTTTCCACTTTTCTACTATCCTTGTTTTTCAAATCGTTTCCAAGTTTACTCCTGCAAAGATCTCCACGTGATCAAGGAATTGTAGAAACCATTCTCTTGCACAGGTATTGCAAAACTTCCAGTGACCTAAGTGAGCTTCTACAGGTCAATTAATACCTCAGCAGCTTCCATCCCATACAGAAGGCTGAAATATGCTTTCCCTCATCATACAAGAGTGATGAAATACCAGTGGTACAGTCGGGGTCACCTTTTTTAAATGACCTCTCTTTTCCCTGTGGTGTGCCTTCTTAACTACAACAGAAGTACCACGAATGCCTACATTAGCACAAAGTATAGTAACTGCATCAAACTGAGGCTGTTTTCTTTAGCTTTCCTCTCTACTCTGTTCAGTGGACAGCCTGACCTCCAACTCCACATTTTTTTCATATTTTGATACTACGACTTTCAATTTGTACAGGTATGGTGGGTTGACCCTGTCTGGACGCCAGGTGCCCACCAAAGCCGCTCTATCACTCCTCTCCACAACTGGACAGAGGAGAGAAAATGTAATGAAAGGCTCCTGGGTTGAGATAAGGACAGGGAGAGATCACTCACCAGGGGAAAACAGATTCAACATTGGGAAATTAGTTTAACTTACTACCAAACAAATCAGAGTAGGATAATAAGACATAAAACCCAATCTTAAAAACACCTTCCTTCCCACCCCTCCCTTCTTCCTGGGCTTAACTTTAGTTGTGATTTTCTCTACCTCCTCCCCCCAAAATGGTGCTGGGGGACAGGGAATGGGGGTTGGCGTCAGTTCATCACATTGTTTCTGCTGCTCCTTCCTCTCAGGGGGGAGGACTCCTCACACTCTTCCCCTGATGCAGTGTGAGGTCCCTCCCACAGCAGACAGTCGTCCATGAACTTCTCCAACGTGGGGTCCTTCCCACAGGCTGCTGTTCTTCACGCACGGCTCCATCGTGGGTC
>NW_009605859.1:59215-65926 GCF_000690535.1 Cariama cristata | reverse complement strand
AAACATACATACATGAGGGACTTGTCAAGCAAAGCAAGCTGTAAAATTATCAGAGTGGAAATCAAATGCAAACACTGATTTTCTGATGAGCCACACCTCAGCTGGCAAATTTCAAACACACAGCATGATGAGAGGGAAGAAGTGGCTCCAAATTTCTCTATATTAGCAGTGACTGTGGGAGACAAAAGTCTCATTAAAAACAAGCCTGGAAAGCTTTTAAGGGGTAACATGTGTCCACACATTTGTTTCAATTTCCCTTAACACCGCAGTGCATTTTATCAGAGACACTTTCAGCAATTTAATTCTCGTAATAGAGCTTCTAATTAAACAGTATTACTACGTTTCCCTTACAATACATGAAACTTTTAAACATGTAACATTTTTTTTACCCTTATTTCTTCTTCTTCCAATATGTTTTCCCATCAATACAAAATTTAAGGAGATTAGTGAGCTGTACTATTTGTAAAGCAACACACCAAGTATCAATTATGTTGTCTCTCATCATTTTCCTCTGTATACAAAGAGCAACTACAACTGCCAGTCTTGATTTATTCTAGATTAAGGACAACATCAAAGGAAATAAATGCAAAGATGGCAAGCAAAAATAAAGCAAGCAAGATATGCCTCATATCAGCTAAGGAATTTGTTCCATAGGTACAAAAGCCATTCAGGGAAAGGACGCAGACATAGACTGAAAACACAAGTGCCAGGCAAGGGAGGAACAGTCCCAAGCAAATCCTCAGGAGATAAATAAGAACCTAAGAAGAGTGCATTTTTCAATTCAAGTAAGCAGCACTGCTGGAGGAGCTGCCTGGGATGTTTGCCTGCTACTCATATTTGAGATAGTAACTATTAGTTTTAAGGCTTTTTTCCAACTGTAAGTGTATGGATATGTGGATAACTGGAAAATTACTTTTTATAGGACTAACCAAAACCATAATATTCAATCCATGTACCATTCAACACAAAAAAAGCTCAACCCTGTGCTAACTTTTCTTTTTTATGTAGGTATACAAGTAAATCATCTAGTTAACAAATTTTAATTTGCTATTCAAACTGTGCAATGACAATGAATGAAATTAATTTCAGACTTAAGAACAGTAACTGTGAACCTAGTAACTAGAACAGTAACCTAGTGAACCCACTAGGCCAGCCTTTAAGTATCCCTCCTAACTGGTTAGAGATTACACCTCAGAAGTCTTTAGGTCTGAGCAGACTTCTTATGCTACTTATATGCTGACCTACAAAATACACAAACCTTGAAAACCTGAGTTTAAGGCACAGCTGAGAAACACAAAGATGTTGCATTGGGCCTCTGCCCTGGCTTGAGTTTCAAATCCTTGTTTGTATTTTTGCCAGCATGCCTAAACATCATACAGAGTGTCTTATTTCTTGGGTAACCAGTCTGAGCTGACATGGACCTAATGTGCTCAGAAGTCTTGAAACCCCACCTGGAAGCAAGCAGGACCTGCAAACCATTCCTCACTCAGTGATATGCAGGATAGCACCCTGTTGGCGCTCAAAAAGAGGCACTCAAAACGAAGATGTGAAACGAGAGAACACATTGAAAGGGTGTGTGAATGCTTCCAGTTACCCCACAACCAAGCTTTTTTACAGTAAAAGCTTTTTCTTGCAACTAGCTGCCCTAACTTTCCTCAGGTCATTTTACAACACTCCCCAGTTTGGCTAGCTCTTGAAATCATTTCAGCAGTAAGAGGAAGACAAGGTGAACGCTAGCCCATTAGGTCATTTTAAGGCAACGTATCTGCCTAGTTATAGAAGTCAGTTTTGTCCCTATGTTATTTACTATAATTGTATGCTGTCTCAAGAGATGGTAAAGTTTTAACATCACCTGGAAAACTAAAAATGTTGGGTTTGTCTACCCACAAAAACTCTTGACCTCAGAAATCAGAGCATCAGCTGACAAAACCAGGTGGTAGTAATCCTCAGATTTAACAGTGCTCAACTCTGAAGTTTCGGACAACTAAGACTTCCATTGTGAACATTAGAAACTTGGGCTTTGCTTCAACCAGGAGGAAAAACCACTGTGCCTGGAAAAACAGACACATCATCACAGAGCTAGAGCCATAGCTGGAGTGCAGAGTACCATTAAAAGTCTGAGGAACACCAGTCCAGCAGCTCCAGAAACAAATCCAGGATCAAGTTATGCCCAGCTTCTCTCTAATGCTCTTTTGGAGGTATAGATAACACTGGGTCCTATTCTCAACTCTCCTACAGTCCCACCACAACGCTTTTCTCCTCTCTATCCACCAGGAAAGAGACAGGATGGTCAGAAGGGGTGCCAAGGGGACAAGCAGAGGACTGTTGCTGAATATATTACGCTACAACTTACCTGCTTCCAAAGACCCACAGGCACATACAAAGTAGAACAGCAATCAGCCTTGAAATTGCTCTTTGATACACTATGAGCCATACAAGCTCCTGGCTGTCCCCAGAAGACAGATTAACACCACCTTTCATCCTCTCAAGTCTCAGTTCCTGCTCCATGTGTAGGAGAGGAACAGCTGAGACTCGGACCTTCAAAAGAAGAAATGACCAGTCCTTGTAGGAATAGCAAGCATACTAAAAATGCCAAATACCAACTGGAACTGTTGGTCTCAGTTAAGACCTAGACTTCTATTAAAACAGTACATGAAGCTTCAAAGTGAATTAAAATATAGTAAGGGATTTAGCATCCAGTCAAAACAGCATTTGCTCAGGTTCTACTTTTGGGAGGTGGGGAGGGAATAGCATTAGGTCCTGTTTAGGAAGGTCAGCTTTTTCCCCTGGAAACAGAAAAGGTTGTATGTTCTTTGAATGTTGTCAGAAATATTTTCACTGCCAGTTTTAGTGGTCTGGGGACTATATTATCACCAAGGTAATATTTGTAGTTCTTATTTTATCTTAATACCAACAAAAATATGGAGACTTTTTACTCTGCAGCCTTGCACAGAAAAAAAAAAGTCAGACTTAAAAGAAAGACTTCAAATCAAATGCCGTGTGTGTTTGAGGAAAGGTAAGTGACCTAGGGGTTACAGCAGCAAATGAACAACCCAACTCAAAGCCCTCACAACCACTGATCCTGCTAGTTGAAGCCATTTCTGGCTGCATGTCCTAGCAGTGCTGTGTGATCACTGCAGAGCACGTAACAGGCTGTGCCTTGGATTGAGGATTTGAACCATTACTGCTCTTGGAGAAGCTGGCCATAATGGCTATGGTGCTTACACACCACTTTCATCCTTCGATTCAAAAACACAAGGAAAGTGAAAGGTATGATTATTCTTCAACGTCATATCCAAGTAAGTATTGCAAAGTTCAAAATTAAGGTATGAAGAAAAGCATCTACAGAACGCTTTCTCTCCATTAAAAATAAAGCATCACTACTTCTCATAGACTTTAAATTTACTAATACCTTTTCCAGTCATGCATCCTAGTCAAAATTTAAGATCCTTTCTGTCTAAAAGGAGTAATTTACTGAACTCTGTGAGCAGAAGAATGCTGTTACTGACTGATTCTAGAAACTAATAAACAACATTCTAAGTCATAGTCGCCCGGATTTATCAGGGGGGGTGGGAGGAACGTAGTCTGGGGGAAAAATGCTAAATTATAGGAATAGTATTGGTTTATACTGCTGCTTAAGAGAAAAATAAATTTCCCCCCCCACAGCAGGAAGATCTTTTACTACATGCAAGATGCATGGTGCCATTAAGACTCTTCAGTCTTCCAATATTATAATGGTCTCAGCCATGCCATAACCTGTTACATGTTACCTTTAGTTGCTTTGCATGATGTAAACTCAATGTGTATGAGGAATGTTAGTCACATTAATTAGATGATATGTTTGAAAATCTATAGTTAAAAGCAGTGATGATGTTAGAGCAAAATGAAGAGGAACACCTGGGTTCTGTTTCCATACAGTACCGAGCTCAATCCTGCAAATCAAATTTAATCCTCCTCACCAGAACTGCACTCAGACTTAGTACAGTCATTATGAAAATTAATACTGCTATATAAAAAAATACACACACACTTTGAGAAGTGAAAATATGCATAGAACTACATTGCTTTCAAGCCTAGCTCATTTTTAATGATTGGTTATTGCAATTTAAAATAGAAGCCTACAGATTTAATTTGAAAGAAGCCCGATTCTCCAATTCTGTCAAGGAACATTCAACAAACAGTCATCCATGTCTTCTGGATTTTTGTCTTTTAAGCAAGACTTTTTGATTATAGAATCTAGCTGAGCTCTACTACTGGAGTCCCTACTAAAAGTCAGGGCAACTGACAGGCCCAAAACAACCCTGAAGGTGCTGAAAATCCCAGGGAGGTAAGCTGATGCTAGATATTCCACTGGGTGCATCCCTAAAGCTGACAGCCTAGAAAAGTGAATGGCATAGGAGCTACCATGGGAACCTTACCAGCCATAATATCCTCCAAGACCAGGAGATACTCTCCAGTGATTACTTGATCTACCATAAAGCCATTTTGTACTTTCAGAGTGCTAAAGAACAGCTTTAATATACTGGTGAATTAGACCAAGAAGCTATTTAACTGCAGAGACTACTGGAAAGCAGATATAAATTATCTTTTCCCTGGGAAACACACTCTCAGATTCTCTATTCCCCCCATTCCCTGGGATGTTTTCAATACTCTCTTGGTGGTTATTACACAAAAAAGCTCCTGAGCACTGTCAATAGTTGAAACAAGCATAAAGGAAATAAAACAGACAACTCTAACAGACTGCTGGCCTATATATCAATAAAGTCTGTGGATAAGCTACAAACTACGGAAGACCATACTGCTAAGGTTCAAGCCAGTCTTGTTACAGCACAGGAACTGAGTGAGGGATGGAAGAGCTGCTGACCCTGTCTTGGGTTAGAGAGACCACACAGCAGTTTCTACATCTGCTTGTTCCTAAAGTGGAATCAGTCTTGTGTTGATAACATCACTAGTTGCTATGGAAAAAAATACAACTTCACAACTGATGGTATGCAGTGACCATCAAGTACTTTACCGAGAAACTTACTAAGAGTTTATGAACTGAAAGGAATACACTCCTGGGGGCCTTTTCCCCCCTGGAGAAGAAGAAAAAAAAATCAGGAGGGGAGAAAGAAAAAGCTCAAACATGTCTGACCCTTCAATTTTGAGAGTACTTGAATTGATATCAGGAGTATTCAGTTGCAGGATAATACTTGGCATACAGCCTTTCAACTCCACCAACTGCCTCCTGGGTAAATCCCTGTTTTGCTGGCCATGGGCAAAGTAAGCTGAAAAGGTGGGGGGGAGTGACATTGCCCTCCCTATCTGCTTGCCCATCATCATGGCTGATCTCCTCCTCCAAGCAGTCAAGTCAATCTCCACCCTGTAGGAAGAGGTGGCTGCAAACCCCCTCTTTGCCCTTGTCACAGGTATGCGGCAGAGGGAGATTCTGCTTCTGTGTCATCCCTGTGCGCCACTGCAACGAGGGGATCCATGCTTTAGAGGCATTCACAGCATCTCCAAAGTTAAGAATTTGTCCTGAGGGCTTGAGTCCTCAACAAGACCTAAATCACAAGAAAAACAGTTTGACTTTCAACACCCAGGGAGAATCTATGGAGTCAGCAGTTAGGGAAAAACATCTCTGCAGGTACGTGGAACGATTTTGTTCTGAAAGTCAATAAACACAGCACCCTGGGATGCCATTTTTTAAAGAACTTCTCTTCAGGGAAGAGGGGAAGTGACTCACAAGCTCTGAAGGAAGGGCCAGGAACAGCGAGAGGCTGCAGAGAGAGCAGGCACCAGCAGTTAACCAGCTTGCTGCTCATGTGTTCCTCATCAGAAGCATAACTTTTAACAGCCAGCGTCTCTCAGCGCTGATGCCTGTGTATTGCTGTATGTTATTGGCATCAGTCATGTTGACAGTGTGTTAGTTATGCTACAAGAATTTGAATTGCTGTACTTTGTGCTTAACAGTTACTTTATATCCTTTACATTAGATTTGATTCATATAAAGCTCTACATTTGTGTTTTCTTAGGTCTGTGACTAGTAAGGAAACACTCAGTAAAAGCAGAGAATTAAACAAAACTATCACATATGGGGTATGTGTCAGGGCAGGGTGAGCAGAAATACAGCAAGTTTCCCTTAGAATTAGTCAAAGAAATAAAATACCTATTTTTAAAACCAATAAAGCACCATTTCTCATACACATACAACAAGCATCTCTATTTTCTTTCCAGCTCTAGGAGGTCCACAAATGTATGTATAATTCTGCTTACACAGCATTTTTGACCCTTTGCCAGCATGTAGAAGACAAGAAAACATATTCCCCATGAAAATCAGTTCCCTACAGGCACACATACACTGCATAATGCAGCAGTAGGCAGAGGGCCCCAAACCACTCCACGAGATCTGTTCCACTGTACTGCCCACAGTGGTACCAGGCAGAACATCGCACTTGAGTCCTGCAAGTGGTTATAGCAGGGGTGAACCGCACCACAGACTTAACTGGCACAGTCAGAGCATCCAGTGACACAGCTTGCTTGGTCCTGGTGTCCAAGCTGGGTCACTTGACCCTAGCTCAAATGCATCTGCCCAGTTCTGCACCATGCAGTGCAGTCACTCCCCAGGGCATTAGACAAGGCACACCTAAATTTAGAAGCCACACAATGGCCCAACACAGGATCAGAACGAGATGCTGTAGTGGATGGTAACAAAAAAAAAAGGGGGGGGGG
>NW_009605859.1:46144-59106 GCF_000690535.1 Cariama cristata | reverse complement strand
CCCCCCTTATACATTATGATCACCGAAGGAATAATTGGACAAAATTAAGAGAAAGACAAGACCATAATCTTCCCTGAATAATAAACACATTGAAATACATTGTCTTGTGGATAGCAGAGCTATGAGTCACTGATACAGATGCTGGATTTAAGTATTTAGGACAAGTAAGAACCTGAGTCTTACCTAGACTACTACTTATGCTATATTTGGGAATACAGAAGTGTAAACACACAGCATTAAGTGCTTTTCTTAAAGAGATCCCTATTGGTAGTATTTGGGATAACATGTCACTATAAACATATCCTTAATCTCAAGCAGGGCAGATAAAAACAACAGTGCTTCTGATTCAGAGAATTATTTAATTACATTCCAAATACTGAGCAAGCAGATAACTTTGTTAAAGTCAGCTGGGATTATCCCCTAGCTGTAACACTGGGCTTCAACACCTCTCCAAACCAGGATTATTATTTCTATAGCATCATAAACAGAAAAGATATCCAAGATATTCCCTGTAACTGATTTTAAAGAAAACTTGGACAAGTTGAGAAAGAATCAATCCACCAGTGGTTTTTGAACACAGTGACCCAGAAACAACTTGCACCTCAGGAAGGCCCAAAGCAACAGCTTGCCAGAAAGAAGGAAGGTATTCAAGGGAAAGGCTGGCATGCCCTCTTGCTAAGCATCTGCTACTTGGCAACACCAGGAGATAGTTCCAACATTTAATTTCATCTGAATCATTAAGCATTTCTCTAGCACCTCTGGAGAAATTTATAGTCTACGTACTCTCTTCTCCCCATCTTGCCACGATCAAAAATTCTTTCAAAAACACCATTAAACACAAAGAATTTGTGTTTCAGCAAACAAGTATTTTCCAACAAGATGACCTGCTGTATCACTGACTTACTCTGGCAAAGAAAGCAAAAAATTGCAGCTCATCTTACCTCAGTCACCTCTGAACGGATGGTCACAGATGCCTCATCATAAATACAACAGAGGCAAACTAACAATAATCAGCCAGTAATAAAGACAAGCAAAGGCTGCATTTTTAGTTTTTGTGACTAGCAGGTGCAAAGTAGAAGGAAAGGGGAAAGGTTGTCAGCTGCAGCCAAAATTGAGCCTTCAGCCATGTGCCTGGATAGTGGAATACAAGAACACAACTTCGCTACTCTTCCTTCCTTTTGCTATTGCCTAGAGATAGTGGAAGCATAGCAGGTGGGAGACTCAAAGAAAACATGTGATTTCTTTCCTTAATGACTACATGTTGATTCCTAGCTCTAACAAATAATTACTTAGCTCTGTTGTCTACAGGGGATTAAAAAAAAAAAATCACTTGTTATTCCTCAGTGGAGTGCTTTTCAATTATTTCTGCACTTCTTTCTTTACTTACTTGACCTCTGTTAAGTGAGGTGGATGCAAAGAAAGAATATTGTTGAATGGAGCAAATTGACTACAGAAAAGAGCACTGACTGAGTGTTAAAGCCTTTTCATTTTGCTCTTAAGTCCTCCATAAAATAATATTATGGAAGTAAAAGTCAAATCCAAGTTTAATTTTCTTCCCCCTGTACCGTTTAAGCTTACTCCATTCAGAGCTCCAATTAGGTATTTTTATTCCAAATTTCTGCCCTTTCCCTCTGTCTCCCATGGGCATCTGACACCCAGGTACCTTCCCATTCAGACTGCAGGAAACCTAGTTTACCCCCATAATACCAGAGCACAGTGCAGGTTTTAAACCAGTGAGTACATCCTGTGCAAAAAACAGCACCCCAAACATAAAATAAATCCTCATATTTTTGTATTTAAAACAAGTCTAGTGTGCTTATAGCATAGGATACAGAAATTTGTGGGCTTCAGGAGCTGCATCACCTTTGGAAACAGCGCTGTGCATTTTTTTTCTTGCTGCCAGGAATACTACTAGGATAGAAAAATTTAATCCAGCTGGGAAGATACTTGGGGAAAAAATCCCAGATTATTGCTGCTGGACTCACAGGTACTTCATACTCTGTCTTAAAGGCAGAGAGACACAAGGCTGTTTAAAAACACTATTTTAAGGTTGAATTTCTTTAACCTCTATTTGTTTTAATTTTTTATTTTTTTTTTTTTTACTCTCTCACCCTTACCCCTCTTCTACTTCAAATGCTTTCCTTAATTCAGACACCTAACTGAGACACTTTAGATATACTTCTCCTACAAACCCTTTTCTGGTGCTACTGTCCGCAGCACAGATCATCTTTCTTTTGAGACCTGACAGAGATGGCCTGAAAGCAGCCTCAAAGTTATTTTAGCAGAAGCTACACAGTACCAGAACTTCTCTTCTTCTGTGGGCAAGTCTCTTTAGAGAGCTGCAGAGAATTCAGTGTTTTCCTGCCCCTGTTTTAGTTATTTCATCCTGTTGCTGTGGCCCAACTGTCCCTCTGGGGAGCCTGGATGCTCAGGGGATTTGCGCTGCCAGCTTCTGCGCTGAAGCACAGACACAAACACAGCTCAGCTTGGTCACAACAGCAAGTCCTTACCACCGGCAGCTGCACTGGAGCTGCTGTGAAGGAGCTGGTAGTCAGGCTTGTTGATACATATCAGAATAAGCTTTTACAAGTGGTACCCATTAGTGGTTTTGCTAGTGGCCCCAGCAAGGCCAAGGATTAAACAAGAATCAGCAGCAGTCTGATCCCACAGGAGGCCACCCCACAGGTCAGGACCAAGCCAGAGCAGAGAGAAGGCCTCCGGTACTCCTGCCTGGCTGTAGATTTAACACATCTTCAGAGCTGTCAGCAGACCACCTTTCACTGGTGCTAAATCCACAAATCCTCTAGTTCAGTGCAGCAATTGGGAGCATGCAATGAGAAGGTGAATAAGGACTCTAAGGGGAATCCCCAACCAATAGCGTTGCTAGGGTGGGCTGAAAACCGATCCAAAAATCCTCGTCACAAGGAAGAGCAGCCTCAGTGCTGCTTTAAATTGCAGAAACTATCACACCTGCAAACACTGCAAGCATGTTCTTGTTTGGATTCATCTCCTCCTATTGCTCCTTTTACACAGACCTATTCTGAGATACTCTTACAGAGGTGAATTAAAATACATGAGTGGAAGGAGTTTCTCACAGGCCTCAGCAGCTGCACAGTCTGTGATCAAATGGTAAATACAAGTCTCAGTTTGCCAGCCTGTAGCTTCTGAAATACATTACAAGTGTGCCAGAAAAGAATGTTATCATAGAGAGACAGAGCATCACTTACTGCTTAGATAGCTCTCCCTCTCACTTTAGTGAAGAGTTAGTTATGGGCTGCACCTTCATGCCACCCGTTACAAAACAGCATTTGCCACTCTGTACTCTTTAGTATAAATATACTACCCATAGTGATACTACAGACCTAAGTCTACAGCCTGACTCTCTTCACATTAAGAAGTCAAGAGTAATTTTATCTGTAATGAGGAGGAGTAACTCCAGTGCAAAGTAATTCAGGCAGTAGTAGAATCCTTTTTCCTTTCAACCTATGTTACTAGGTTTAAAAATAACACTTTCTAGTGTCTTAGTCTTGACTATTGATTTACTGATTTATGGAAATATTAATGAGTATTTATTAGAAAGTCTAATAGGTGAGTAGTTAAACTAGCCTATCAGTAACATCCTTATAAAAATCTCTGAGTTGCACAATCGTCTTTAAATTAAAAGACCTTAACACACAGCATTCCTGTACTACTTTACAGATGTAATTACTGCATCACATTTCCAAGTTTAGAAATATCCCCCTTTTCTCTTGAGACAGATTTAATCATTCTATGATTTCCTTTCACTCAAATGCACAAGTGTTCTGGGAAGCATTCTTATCTTCTTACACTACTTGATACGGTTTATAATGTCCCACTTTATCTAGCTAAATGATCTTTCCACATGCTATTAGTTTCTCATCAGGTCTGTTTCCAAAAAAAAAAAAAAAAGAACAAAACCAAAAAACCCTAACACAAGAGTCTGTTCCTGCCTGCAATGTCAAGTGAACAAGTAGTGTTGACCATCGTTTGTCAGTCTTTCAGACATGGCAACCCACCTCTGGCTCAGCAGCCTGGCTCTGGCTGGGACGAGAGAAAGAAGGACCAGCTGCAAACACCAAATGGAAAAGTTGACCTTCTCCCAACCCCATAGGTGCTGAGCTCCTACCATCCATTAAATGCACTCAGCAATTCTCAGGCCAGTTTAAACATTTGCAGCCAGTAATTAAAGCCTGTTCTCACCCCTTTTACCCTGAAAGAAATGAACTACTGCAGACCTCTAGAAGAGCAGCCACATGATTCTGCGGCACAAAGCTGGCTGAAAAAGTTTGTGCTTTTTGCCTTCTCCCTCCCCACAAACACATACTGTTCCAGCTACTGATTCTTACTCCTACGCTTACTGCTTCCATAACTGACAAATAACCCTTGTCAAAAAGAAACCCAAGACTCCTCAAACACCTCTTTTACAGTATAGTATCAAACTGTCGCACTGTAAAAAACCCAAGAGGTCAGTGACACACCGCATAGGGCCAGGAACACTACAGACCCACTGCAGCTAGTGCTCTCTCTGCCTGCACTCAAACAACCTGGGACCTCTTTGAATCGCTGCAGAACCCAGCAGAGGTCAAGACCCACCATTTGGGACATACTAGCTTCGGTTTAACTACACTGTCAGGGCCAACCTCCCTTCCCCCCACCCTCCTTCAAGGATCTGAGGTCCTGACAAGTTTATGGCAGACCTCTAAACATCTCCCTGAGGGGGCACAACCCACCACTTAATGTTACACATCAAGATCAAGCCAAACAGTGCACCAGTGCTCCGGGATGCTCAAATACCCACTGCAACTGCTCACTGATTGCTTGTGCATTCCCAAGACACATCCATTTTCCTCACACTCACCATGTTCCTCCTATTTAGGCAGCAAGCATCCATTTGACAACTTGTCATCTCTGCAGTTGCTTACAACACACATTCAGTGAGCACACACTCTCTGTTCCTGTAGGGATGTAAGGATTTGCTGCTAGCCTGGAATTTGGTGAAACACTATTTGCTTGTAACTAATCCCTCCTGCAGCATTGAAGCAACTGACTGATGCTTCAGAGGACCTGCTTTGTACAGCGGAGCCTAATTCACTCTACAGTGAGGTCAACAGAGAAGCTTCTGTCAGTGGGCTGTGGATCAGGCCCCTTGCTCCCTGTTGTAAGTGCACTGTCATTTCCACAACAAGCTCTTGTTCCTACCGCAGAGACACCAGTGTCATTAACTAGGCTCAAGAATTAAACTGCATCTAGCCTGCTGAACTTCATAACCATGAAAGTATAAATTCAGAGAAACAGGAATTCAGGTGTTAGAAAACTAATGGTCAACAGCCCTAGCAGAGTCGCTATTGCAAATCTCTTACACTCTCAAAGTGGGGACGAGGAGAAGAGTGACACACAAAAGGCGGTATTCATTTTCCCCTCCCGAGTGGGTGAGCAGACTGACAGCTACAGAGGGGAACAAGAGGTCTCTCCTCTCAGTGGTCCACAGGCAGGAGAGGGGACATTCAAAAGAGAATACCATTCACCCCGCTGCAAGGAGATGACAGTGCCACACTACAGCCTTCACATGTTTGTTTTAGGTCTTCAGGCTCCAACTCATGCTTATAACAGACTGTTAAAAGCCTGGACCTTCTCTGGATCCTAGAGATGTAGAAACACTTTCTCCTCTTTGAAGAAGAATTGGGGGCTAGAGGGCGTAGAATGATGACACACATACAAACATATTCATCACAGTTGAATGATGTTTTAGGAGAGCAATATAACATCATAAAAGTATCTGTAAATGTTTTAATAAGGGTTCTTTTACACTGAAAAAATATTACTTTTTTTTTTAAATGCAGAGTAATGTTTGAAGTGTTCTGATCTTACCAGGGAAACTGTTGACTTTGGGAGTTAATAGCTAATATAATATTAAGTACACATTTGCAGCTCATCAGGAGGAGCACACCCGCTGATCAGAAACATGATGTAGAAGAACAGTTGTTGATGAACTGTGGCCATTTACCTCCTCAAATTTCCCCACTGACGCACAACATCAGAGCCCCTGCAAAGACAGCCAAGGCTGCTTCCCCTGAAACAAATAGCAAATGGGGATTTTATTTGAGAAAAATAACCAGCTTGGGAGCATACGCCTTGCAGACTATCTCCCCAGGGTGGAATTCATTTTACCCATGCCAGAGCTTCGCACCCTGGGCTCCCCCTTCATAGTAAAGAGAGGGAAATAAGTGCTATAGCATGCAGTTTATCCCACCTGAATATACATGGCAGCAAATCAGATTAATTTCACCTTGCAACACCTTTGAAATTGCTGTTCAAATAATAACAGATTATAGCGGGAAGAGAAACTGTACTAGAGCTTGTTTGTACAAACTAAATTTGGCACTAGACAGTCCACTGTGAATTTCACATAACAGCAGTGGCCAGAAGTAAAACACAGTCCTTGGCTGACCATGATTTTATACTAAAGATACATCTATAACTAGCTAATAGACATACTAAAGCAATAACTAATAGATGTTATATGCATGTCTCAAATATACATAGCTTGTAGAGTTGACCAGAGAATAAGAGTCCCATCGACCACAGATTTTGACATTTTGGTATCCATTATGGTTTCACGTTGGAAACAAAACCTTAAGATAAATTATTACATAAAAGTATGTAAAGTAGGCATTTATTGACAGATTGGTTGATTTTTGCAGTTCAGGCCACAGCACATCCTCCAGACTCAAGAGCCTTTTCATTGAAAATTTCATAAAAGCAGTAAAGGTTTACATCTTTAGTAGGAAAAAAGCATTACAGAAACTATCATCCCATCAGTAACACATTACTAAAGAGAAGCACTGATCTTCCTCTTGGAAAAAAACTAATAATTATTAAAGTATAGTTTAACAGAAGATTTTGTGAGTCAAATATAGTTTTCATCTACATACACATTCACACGTGAAAAGGCAAAAAATGTTTGTTGAAATGATCCCAGTTGTATTGATCTGTTGGCAAAACACACATACAAGGTATTTCCAAACAACATTACTCCACATCATGGTAAATTTGGACATTAAAATCAGAGTCTGTAACAATTATGGGTAATTATGGTCATTGCAGTTCTTAGTCTTGCACAAACATTACACCAAGGCATGTAAGTTAGGATAATACGTAGTCAGAAAAACAAACATAACACAACTGGATGAAAGATTTGAGCAGGCACACAAATCATAACCTGACATGGCAAATAACAGCTTCAGTGCTATTAACAGATGAGGGTTCTGGTCTATTCCCTTCCTTCCATCCTCTAATAAATAATCGTTCAAATCACAAGGATTCATTCATCTGTGAAAAGGTCATATACCATTATGCATTTATGGCATGTAGGTTGCTAATATATGGCAACCACATGGAGGGCATCATAGGCTGCTTAATTTATCATTCAATATCTGTTTCTACAGCTGTTCCAAAAAAAAAGTTTTAGTCTGATTTTCTGGGTAGTTAGCTTTGTTTCCTACGGAAATCAAGCTTAAGCAGTTTATTAACACATGTACACATGTGGCTGGGTATGCACACGGAGTCTTCCTCACCTCCAATAGCTTTTGAACTTGTTGACTAATTTCAAACAGGTTTTATACAGCAGCACAAATTAAGCTCAGTGCCCAGACAGAGGGGAAACAGGCAAAATTAGCACCTGACTGAGGAAAGGCTACAGTTATTAGTCACCAGAGAATCAGCTCAGGGGTGCGTGACAAGAAACAGGACTTTGTAAGTTCTGCTGCTGTCTCCCATATGTAAGTTATGACTGAGGATAAACTTCAGAGACATGATGAGTTCCTTATAGACAATCCCAGAGTTATTTAAAGCACTCATTCAAGACTTTTTTGCATTTGTGGATCCTTGTACTTTTTCCAGTGGAAGTGCAAATCCATTTAGGGCACTTAAGCCTGTTGATAATTATCTTTTATGGCCTCTCAGAAGGAGTCCATGGATCCTCCAAGACTGATGTACTGCAAGTTGTAAAATAACTCATCTCATGCAGACTTCTTGTGTCTGCAATTTGGGGCTAGAAGTTTCAGGAAAACCCAAAGAGATTTGCAACATTTCCTAACTCTGGTTGAACTAGAAATATGGCTGAACAACCTCTTTAATAGTGCTTCAGCATTTCTGATCATGGCTGAAACAATAAAACTGACAGCAGGAAGTAACCTTAGCTTTGATTCACATCTAGCATGATTTTTCAAAGAGGATTCAAGCCCACTTTTTAACAGTTATTTTTAACGAAAGCCTTTTCCTGTACCCTGACCAGGCATCTCTAGTGCTGTGTTGTGGGAGAGGTTACCACAAGGGCTTAGATCTTAGCAACTTCTTCCCCTCCTCCCTATCCCAAAAGCATCTGGTAAACTTGGGCTTAAGACTTCATATTGTGGCCCAAATCTACACAGTAGCACACCCCTTCATACACAGACAGCCCTAATAAGAGTTGCTGCTTAAAAAAAGGTGAAAGTCCAACTTTGATTCCTAATATTTTTGCTAAGCTAAAATCAGAAGAATATACAGGTTCTTTTGGGCAGCATTTCAAAAGACTTAACATTGTTATTTGTTTGTCAGATACTCTCACTCAGGTTTTCTTATTAAGGTCCTTTTGAGGAGAAATAACATTTCAAATGAAGACGCACCTATTAACTTTCAAAGGCATTACTTGTTGGACAGCAGAATTGATGCTTTGCTAATCAACTGTTAGCATAGGGAATTGAAAAGAAATCCATGAGAACATGACAAGAATAGGACAAGGGACACATGGCTTAGAATGATACAATACCCTTCTCAGAGTTGCCCAAATTTGCGTATTTTGGAAGAACAAGATACATTCAGAACTTCTGTTAGCATGACTTGCTCATTTCACTGGGTGACAAGACTTATGAAAACTTATCAGAAGGAATGTATTTTCAATCCTCCTATAAAAAGATCTGTCAATTACTCATATCAGCCTTCTGTTTCATATCTCATACACACACACTTCACTGGCATATTATTTTCACTGTTTTTTTGACTAATACATTTTTGGTGTCATTTTTCAGAAAGCAGGCTGTTGGTTAGGAGGAAAATTGTAGTCATGCTTTCTCTTGAAAAAGAGAGCTACAAGCTATGCTTTAGGACAGCATGTTGACTAGTTACTGCTTTTTTATAAAAACAAAAACCCCATCTACTCTGCACTGTATTAATAGGGTTCTGGCTCTCAAAGCCTTGAGGGCATCCATGGCCTTAATGGCCCTGGCCAGCCTCACCTGGGACCCCCCACACTCACCCCCTGCCCATTGGCCCCACTGCAGCTCAGCCCTAGGGCTTCAGTTCTTGCTGGAGCCATGGTGCTGGCATGCCTGTGCCTAGCCCCATCCTAGCTCGCTGTCTGGGCTTCCCAAAAAGCCCCAGACCTATGCGGTAGGTAGCCTCATTTCCAACTCTGTATGCTGGATAATTCTTGTACCAAGACTATAGGTAGCTCCATCTCCAGTCTGGTCTCCTGCTATTCCCAACTGGACTCTCCTGGACATATCCCAGACCTGACTCATTATCTCACTTTGTTTAGGTCTGTCACCAGATAACACAACCCTGAGCTCTGGGGAAGAGGGTCTTACACTGCCTGTCCTGGCATCACCCTTGGTCACAGCTCATCACCCCCATGTAGGGTAGCCCCTATCGGGCTGCTTCGTTACATTAGGTTGAGACAAAAACACAAGAATTTGTGTTCTGATCTGAATAACAAGGTCATGTAGAATACCCAAAGAGAAACATCCTTACCCTTGACCTACCTGCATGCTATGTATGGACAACCCATCCTGCCTGGCCACAACTAGCCAGTGCTGTAGCAAGGCCAACACTGCTTATTCCAAACATGCAACAGAAGAGATCAAAGGCTTCCTTCCAAACACTTAACTGCTGCTTTCAAAGGCTTACAGTCAGGAAACAGGAAATACTGCATGCAGAGGCCGGTAGGCCACAAGCTATGGAAGCTCAGACCAGAATTTCACCCACTGACTGCTATCATTACTTACGGCTAAATGAACTGGACTACCTGAGGTACACAGAAAGCCCACTGGAAAGTACCAGCATACCTGGAACTAAGGGAATAGAAAGGTTTTTAGAGTGGAGGAAACAAAAGAGGAGCTGATGCCTCAAAATATCTTGAGATAGTCAATTATTCATATGGACTAATGGAGAGGGCAAATAGCAATATTTCCCGTTCAGAATCAGTACGTATTTAAGGTGCTGTGAAAAACCACTAGAGGTGTGAAACACCTGTCAGTCATATTGTGAAAGGCCAAGATTAAATACCCCTCTCACCCAGCAGTCTTAGACTAAGGATAGCAATCATGAATCAGTTATTCAAAGGCCACAGAGGGCTTATTCCAGGAAACCACACTTTAGAAGGGCCAGGAAGGTTTGGACAGACAGACAAGACATACAGACAAAACCACATGAACAATCTACCTACAAACAGGTATTAATAATCTACAGACTATACATACACAGACAGACTGGTCTAAGCCACACTGGGTGTGGGGCTGGGAGCATATCCTCCTATTCTGTCTTTTCTAAATGAACGACTGAGGATCTCACCAATGTAGGAAATAGACAGGAAGGAAACCTCCTCATACCTCACCACAAAGAGCAGGTCCAAGAAAAGCAGGGGTTTATTACAGTCTTCTAAAGTCTGTGCCTGCCAGATGGTCCTTTAGGGCTCCTCGGTGTGGCACAGCTTAGAGCAGTGTTAAGACTCCCCAGAGCTGGGATGACCCCACAGCAGGAAGGAACCAGGGAATTGTGCCAAGTGCCAACAAGAAGATGAGATTGCGCTTTATCAGGTACAGATGACCTCATTTTCTGTAGAAGACAACATTAAGAGCGCTGTGTTTTTTCAGGGGCGAGGTAAGGAAGAATGAGGTTACTTTTTATGGGGAAAAACACACACAAACAATCCTGGGAAGTACAACTAGGAGGTTATACTAGATAGAAGCCTAACTACTCTTTGTTCTTCTGGAAATACCTTCCTCTGCCCATAGCAACCGAACCAGGATCCCATATTGTCTTTCTAAGTTAAACATGGGCCCTATTGACTCTTGGGAAGCCAGGATTTAAACCTTTTTGTTTTCATAAAGCAAAACATACATGCTTGCAGAAATCACTGTCTTCTGATTCATTTCCTCTGGCATTGTATCGTTAAGTTGTTTAAACAAAATGTTCAGTTTTCTCCCCTTCCTCCCACTCTCCTTGAGGGCCACTTTTTCCCCCAGCTGGGGGAAAAGTCTAACTTTCTTAATAAGCCGTTACTGTAGCTAATAGCCTAGAGGGAGAAAAGCCCCCTTGTGAACCCTGAAAATACTGTGTATTAGCTCTTGTAAAGTAGACAAATGAAAGCAGGAACACATGTTATACATTAGAGGCTCAAGTTTTGATGGTAGACTGCTGTAGCCTGCTCTTGAATTAATTTCGCTCCTGCTTCACTGGCTTCTCAAGTTTTCTGAATTTTAGCCATTAAATCTGGGTTTGTATCACTCAGTTTCTGAAGGTTTCCTTCTAGGTGGATGGAAACAGCTTCCGACCACACCAGCCCCGCTCTTAAGCTGGGATCTCTAGTATTTTAAGAGATGAGAGATTGAGACAGTCTTATAGATAGGCTGTAAAAAAACTAGTCAAACATAACCATATAGCATTTATCACCAAAAAAAAGAAAAATAAACTCAATCAAGTTTTGTAGCCATGCATCTGCTCAAAGAAACCTATTATCTGATTGCTAAGCCTGGTTTTAAGGGAGTAACTTGTAATATGCCTGTGTTCCTTGTTAGACTCAATTACAAACTGCTGTGGGCAAAAGGACAGAAAGCAGGAATCTACAAAAAGTCTAGCATCAAATGTAGGATTTACTTTTGACTTTTCAAGTTAACAGAAGTGTTCCAGTTGCTACCTACTGCTTCCCAAAGACTAAATAAATACATTAAAAGTAATGTAAAACTGTTCAGACTGTCCTTTTCAGCTAATCACCTATAAAAATCAGTGGTAGGCTTTAACCCCAAATAATGAAAATATGCCTTAAAAATGCTTTTGTCATCATGGCCAGCTTGCCCATAGCCCTGTCCTGTGCAACATCTCTTGCTTTTCGGATTAAGGGATGGCTTATCACCACACACATGCCAGGCCACATTAGCCCTAATAACTTGATGCTTTTAAAAATAGTGGAAGATGATCTCACATATCACACCATCATCTCGGTGCAGAACTGCAGATTACAGGACAAGCCTATGGTCTTCTTTCCACAATACATTGTGATTACACCCAAGGAAAAAAAAAAAAAAAAAAGACTACCAAAAAAAAGGAGATTTGGGATTGAATTAAAAAACAAAAGAAATGGGGAAAAAATTGGGAGTTCTTAACAAGACCAGATATTAATACTCCAAGAATTATCTTTTAATAACAAGCTCCAGCTATTTGTTTTACATTGAAAAGCCCTACACAATACTGTTGTTTAAGAGCTGAAATTCTACTCCACTGAAAAGCAACTTTATTCGTTATTACTACACACAAATGCATTTGATATGAATTACATTGAGTAGCTGGGTCAAGTGAATCATTGCTCTTTCTAGCTGCCTCAAAGCTTTAGTTGGAGCTAAACTGCAGGACTGCAGGTAATAGTTTATACTTCAGACAGAATCACTCTTCTGGAGTGAGAGTAAGCACCAGCAGAGATTCAGACAGATGGCCTAAGTGTTCTGTGTACAGCATCAGAAGCTAATCCCACCTCTGCGAGGAAGGGGCAAGGGAGAAATAACAGTCAGCATTAGAGAGAGGGCATGTTCAAACTCCCTGGCTGACGAGATTCACAGAACTCTTTAACGCGTGTCGGGCAGTTACATCATACACATCGTTACAGTTCCAGCAGTCTGCTTAATGCATCAAGA
>NW_009605859.1:22371-46124 GCF_000690535.1 Cariama cristata | reverse complement strand
GGGAAGGAGGCAGAAGAGTGAGCAAACTCCTCAGAGTGACCGCAGTTAATGCTGCGGCCACGTCTGTGGGGTTTGGGTCCAGAACACCTCCCAGCATCCAGATCTAGAGCCTCAGTTACTGCCATTACAGAATGAGTGGCCAACCAGGGGCAATAAATACATAAAAATCGACCTTCAGCTCTGACCATTGCCCTCATGCACAAAGCCTAATGTGCTTTGATCTGTGTCCATCTCTCCTTGGTACAAGAACAGTCCAGCCAGCAGCAGAGGACTTCAGGAAGATCAGCAGAGATCTTCCCCTTCATGCCACAGGAAACACTTCTTGCCTTTAGCATTTTTCCACACACACATTAATTCACCTCACTTCATACTTGAAAATAAAAAGAGGAAAAAAACCCATCATCATTCAATAACAGCAACATCAATTCACCAGGGGAAACAACAAAGGCAAGGGAACACAGGGAGGAAATGTTTTCATATGCATAGGAACAGCCAAGAAAACCAACTAATGAAAAGACAGAAAATAAGCAAATCCCACCCTGCCCTACTCACCCCCCACCTCCAGCTGCAAACCAGCCAGGACTTTGTGTCAGCCTGGTGCAGGTGCCAAAACTTCCTCCGGGCAGCCATCCAGGCAGCCAGGGGTTTTTGCTCCCCCCAGGCAGAGGGAAAGCAGGCAGTTGCCTTGGGCAGCAGAATAGCATGGATTGCTAAAATAGCCACGGCCCTGCTATTTTCTTTGCTTGTGGCCCACCAGGCTCACTGCTAGCCACTGCCACAGAAGAAACAGTCCCAGTGCATGAGGGAGGCTGCTCTTTCTGTGACAGGGGTGAGCAGGAGGCAGTGGAAAAGGAAGGGCTGTCATTGCCAGCCCGCAGGCTGTCATTCCATCCCAGCCACAGGAGCAGATGACAGCAAGCTCGTACCTCCCTCACACCTGCGAGCACACGCACCACCCAAGTGCTGCCCTAAGCCTCATGGAAGGGGCAGTCAACTCATAGCCTGTCCCTAAATACGTTCCTCTACAGTAATTTTGTTTCTGTCACCGAGGACCTTTCATTTCCCATCGCTCCTTTCTACTCTAAGGGCTTTATCACACTCTTGTCTAGAGTAAGCACCTTGGATTTGGAGTACCACACACTAGGCAGTACTGTCACAAGGCAACTGTGTCTATCGACAGCCGTTCAAGGGTGATGGCAGCAACTTTCTGCAACAGCCTTCTAGTAGCAAGTAGCCCGTAGCTGGTGACAGCTTTACAAATAGACCCAGAAACTGATTCTGGTGAAGCTAAAGCAAAGCCCCAACTGCTGTCAACTCACTTGGGCTGACCCCCACTACCGAAACCACCTGATATCCATCCAGGCTTTGAGATCTCCTGCAGGGTGTCCCCAGCCTCACCACCCTGAATACTTCCACTGGCAAAGGCTAAAACGCCTGAACAGGTCATAAGCAGCAGACTTTTTCCGTTCATAACTAAACCTCTGCCTCCACACAGAGCAACACAGAGATTCCAGGGACGAAAGCTTTGCCTCTGCTTTTGTGTTGTATTATAGAAATGCCAACAGGGATGGAGAGGGAGGGGAAAGGGGCACAGAGAGGTAGAACGCCTTATGGGAACAGGCCTATACTAGTGATGCAGGAAACCTTCTACCTATGCATAGCCAGCTCTTACCCAGGTCCACAACAGAAGGTGGGGGGGCGGGGGGGAAACACTTTAAAAACATTGCACCCAAAAAACCTCACACTTCTGTGTTCCACTTTCCTCTGGAAACAGACAGCCATACACAGTGCATTGCAAGAGACCAGTCACATTTTATCTACCTGCTTGCAACACTAGAGTGTTAAGAATCACCTCGCTCTTTCATTCATTGCTTTTTCACTCTGCACACAGGCTGAAGTCATGTTCTTGTTGCTGTTTCTACTCATAAATGTACCTGGAATCAAATCAGTTACGGAGGAGCACTGCATTTTACCACAGAAGATATGAACGAGAAGGATGAAAGCATACTGCATTCAGACTAGCAGTGATTTCCCAGAAGGTATGCAGGGCTATTCAAAGTTACGTACAAGACAAGAAACTCATCTTGTTTCCTCTGTCTGAAGAAAGATGCTCGTAGCCTTCTGTTGGCTTCTTCATTCTATGTACCTTTAATATCACTGGTGTTTGTGCAAGGTATCAAAACCAGCAAATGCTAATCATGGCCTTTGCTGTTCCCATTCAGATCATTAAGTTAAAGTCAATGGTCCTGCTTTTGGCACTAGCACATATGCTATACCTCTGGAGGAAGGTTGAAGATTTCTTACCATGCATTAGCTCTTTTACAGTGTGCATATTACAACAGGAATTCCTTTCTGGCAAATGCTAGAAAGCCACAGATTCCCTAATCTACAAGTTTAGCTCCCATCTCACCTTGTGCAGTTTTAAGTGTTCTAGTGCATAGTGATGCCACACAAAACAAACCACACACAAAAAACTCCAAAAAAAAACCTAAGCAGTTACTGGCCTGACTCACACTATTCCAATAGAGAGTCTCTCCTCAAAGTGAATGACTGTAAAAATGAAAATAAATGAAAGGAAATAGCGTGTAGACTGTGCCAGCATAAGCTTAAAAGGCAAGTGAAGTTATTTTTAAAAGCCTCCTCTGAGGCAAGATGATCCTAAGAAGTTCTCTCACATTTTCTTCCCACTTTCCAAAAGGCTGCGCAACTCCAGCAGCCTCTTGTCCATCTACACAAGGAACTTAAGTGACAACCATTATCAGAGCACTCAAGCACCTTATCATTTCAGCCAACAACCATCTAAGGCAGGGAGTACAGAAAACGCAGAAATATACTAAATACAGGACACAAGCATTCACAACCTACCTGTTCCCAGCCTAAGTCAGTCTGTGCTAAACATCTAGGCACAAGGGATGGGCAGAGCCATAGTTTAACAGCCGTTCTGGAGATGTCAGTGGTATTTGAAAACAGCTCACAAAAGCCTCGTGTGAGGATTCAGGCTACGCGGCTTTCCATGAGCTTCATTTCTTGCAGAAGCCATCAATATTCACCTACTAATGAGACTTCACGACCTCACAATTGTTTTTTCCCCACTCAGCTGTGCTCTAAAGCTGTTCTTGCTTTCGTAAGGATAAAGAGATGGAGAGAAATACTCACTCAGATCTCTAGAGTACAAAGCCAGAAACCTAAACATAGAACCACTCCTTTTCCTTTTGTTGGGCTTTCATTGTCAGTGTCAAGAATGTCATTATCAGCAAGGTGACTACCAAAACACACAAAGGGCTTTTTATCTTGTGACTTTGACACAGCTCTCTAATACAAATGCTAATTCATGCTTTGCTTGTTCATGCACAGGAAAGATTTCTGTTGCCAAATTGTTATTTTAGTGGTCTCATCAGAAAACAAAAGCAGACTAAACAGAAAAATTAACCCTGAGGTTTCAGGAGGAAACCTGGAAAACCTGAACCTGGCAATACTGATCACAACCAACACAGTTTCGAAACCACTATTTTTGGCACAGTATCTGCCACTTGACGTACTGACATTTCAAGGACACCTCTTTCACTTCCCTTTGACCTCAGGTTTTCATTCTTAGTTTTTGTTTTCTTTGTTAAGAAAATATATCCATCTCAAGTGATCTCAACTCACTTCTCCATCCCCTTCCATTGTCCCTCCCCCACCAGCTCCTGTTCCTCAGCTGTAGAAAGTTAACTGACCACAAAAAATCATCATCTCAGCAGAGAAGAAGTTCTGCTCATTTATAAGACTGATAGAGGCAGTTCCAGAACTAACAAGAACTTAAACCCCCCTCAGTCCTAATGGGGTGGGAAGCCATCAGTCCAGGTAGAAGTGTTCCCATGATGCTCACCAGGAACAAGATTTAATATTAAAACACATTTTAATACCCTAAGTGCTGACAGACCCTCTAATGAAACAGCTCTAACACTCAGTTTATAGCAAGTTAAATAATAATCTAGCCCTGAAAGCTTACAGCATAAGACCATTAGTAATCTCTACAACTCAACTAAGTTCTTCACAGAATTTTAAAACACTTAGCAAATGTTAGTTAATTAAAGCATCACATCACCTTCCAAACTAAACAACTGAAATCACCATGATAACATATTGGCTTTTCCTGCCTGCACTTCAGGTTATTCAAACAATTTGCTTTCTCACCATTCTCCTCGCTCTTCCCTTAGCGACCAATGCAGCTGAACCCACTAGAGACACAGAGGCATGCAGACATTTGAATCAATGAGTTAAAAAAGGATTTTCACCTTTTACAAGCTCAGTCATTGCAAAGTCCAGCATTTATTTTCCCCACCATCAGCAGGTGGGCTCCAGGGAAGTAATACTGCACACTCGCCATAAAAGTCAACCTACATTAGATGTTGTTAGAAGAGAAGATATGCTCCAAAAAAGCAGGCTTCCCATAACCCCACTCGCTGTGCTTTAGTTGATAACACAGAGAGGCTGCGAGCCCACAGAGAAGACTTCTTTCAAGTGAAACTAAGCAGAGTGATCAGCTGTATTTGCTAATGGACATTCAGTCTGCTGGATGAAGCCAAGAATAGCCCAAAATACATATACTGCAAATACCAGGTCTTAAGCAACATTTTGTGCTACAAGTCAGTTCCTATTGGGCCACTGAATTTATTAATAGAGACAACCTACTCCTGAGAAGGAGTAAGTGCTGAGACTCTTTAAATTCACATCTTAGCAAGGAAGGAAAGTCAAAGCATCAGAATGCAGGTTTCAGCTTCTTCCTTTCACACAGCAATTTGCAGAGCAAAAAAAGCTGACTTAAATTCACGCAGAGGCAGAGCTTGTTGCCTAGGACAGCCAACAACCGATGGAGCCATGGCTTTCTTAGCACTTTGGGAACTCTAGAAAACCAGCTAGAGAAACACCCTTGGACGGAAGGGCCTACATCTATAGAATAACACCTCCCCCAGCCTTGACAATTTTCCTTCCTTCCTGCAATAATGGCACCAGCACCCCAAGCAAATTTGAATTCTACATATAATGCTAAGAAGTCTTGAGAGAGGTCTACTGAACAGATATTTATTCCTCTTATAGAGGACCTATGACAAGTCACCCACAAACAAAATTAAGAAGTGAAATGGAGCAAAGTTGGCACATGCAGTCTGACACAGGACAAATACAAATACACCTATGAAGGTAACTGCATAAAGTACAAAGTAAGAGCAATTTCACATGCAGGCAAAATCATTCAGTATCTTATATCACAAGCATTACCTAAAGCCTAACATACTCACAGAGGAAGCCTCAAAAGAAGCCAGCTTCGTATCCCAAGCACACTACAAAACCAATCCCAGCTTTCTCACTCTACTTAAAAGACAACACCGTCTGGCCAAATACAAGGGAGGAAAAAAAATCTCTCCCAGGAAGCATCAGCAGCTGTGATTGATACAGCAATGAGGCACAAGGCCTTAATTTGGGCCAGTCAGCACCAAAGAGAGCCTATTGAGTCCCAGTAATGCAGACATCCAGCTGACAAAAATGGTGAGAAAGCCTAAAGCTAGTGCAAAATTGTGCTCCACAGGGAGTTTCTGGTACTGTAGCATTTAAGAATGTGGCCATTTTAATGCTCTCTTGCACCACTACTGCAGCTCAGGTGCATTAGAGGCCATTCAGTTCCATTGCATTAATCTGCTTTTGAAGGGAAGTCAGCTCTGTGGGAATAACAGCATAATTAAGAGGCACTGAAGATGCATGTTTTAAGGGCAAGGTTGTTTTTCTCACCTGTAAACAATTTTGTCTTTGAACTTCCAGCTGGTGCTGGAGTTGCTGTACCTGGTACTGTAATTTCAGACACTGGAAAAACTCTTTCTTGTGCCTAATGTTTGGGAGGATAAGAAATAAACTGATGCTGGTTTTGTTTGGGTTCATGTGTGTATGTTTGCTTTTTTTTTTTTTTTTTTACAGTGAATCAGTTCCAGTGAGTACTGTTGTGAAAGCATAAATCACTAGCATTGGGAGGTGGGGGTAGAGGAAGCATTGAAATTTTGTGTGACCAGTGTCACTTTGTCTCTCAGGTACCCTAATTTGGGTCTGTTGAGTAGCAGCCATGGTGGCAAGGGGGCAGAGTCATCAGGACAAACACATTCTCTGGTCACCTTCCTGCATCCCCGCTTCTCCTAGTGCCTTTTGTAGCATGTGCCACTGATCTTGGTGAAAGCAGGATTTCACTCAACAAGGCTTTCCAGAACAGACTTCTGTGAACCTTTAGGGGGTCAACAGAGCCAGTACAGGTCGGTCAGCCTGTAGGTTAGTTTTGATGATTTATAGACGTGATAGAAAAGCAGCAGTTTTTGTTGTTCTTTTAAAATGCACCACTTTGACCATGCAAAGAGACAAAGAGAAACCAAGTGGATGCAAACAGATCCTCCCTTCTGTTGTTTCTTACAAAGCCTATTGGAAGCGCTCACTTGGCTGAGAGGAAAATAGTTATTTGCATTAGGACCCTCTTAGTCACCGCTTCTTTGCTCTGAATAGATCATGAGCCATTGTTTTCCTCCACTCTTTGAAACTAGCACTGAGGGTCAGTTTTCCTAAAGTGGCTGTAGAGGAGGCTTTTGACTCCCTGGCTCAACTTCTGGCAAGCACATTGCTGCTGCAGGGTGGTAGCCCCAGGTGGATACCAGTGTAAACTTCACGTAGGTAAGAAATGTAATTACACTGAACCCTAGTTCAGCAAGAACTTAGAGAGTCCTCCTTACCAGACTCAAGCTGTTATTTCTGGGAGTGGTAGAGAGACAGTCACTGTGTAAACAAGTCACACATTGTCACTGAAGAAGATTAAAAACTGCTGCTTGTTTATTTTTAATTTTAATGAGTGGAAACTATGAAAAAAAAAGCTATGTAAAAGATTAGCCTGAGGATCACAGAATTTGGCCCAAGATCTTTCCCAATTTCAGTGGCATGGTTGAATACACACTGCAAAAAGACAACTGTGTCATATAACATAGCCCATTGCTATATAGAGTATCTAACCAAAGGAACGATTCAGATGCTAAAGGCACTGCAGAGGCAAATAAAGTTCACTAGGTAGGGCTTGCTTAAATCCCTCTTATGCTTTATTTCTGAAGCTGAAAAGTGTTTTCAAATAAGGAAACATTCTTTTCAGAAGGCATCTGGTTTCTTCAAACACATTTGGAAAAAATTCTCTGCTTTGTAATACATAATCGTAATTTTTCTTCCACTCAGCTATGTTGTAGGAGAACTTGTTTCTAGCCTTGTTCTTGAGTTGCTGTTTGGACTGGTCTCAGACATAACTTGTGACCTTGCTTTTCCCTGGGGTTCACTGGACTGCGGACAGGACCTGTTGCTATCACTGCCCTTGCTCTGCTCACAAAGCTCAGATCCTGTGGGTCTGTGCCCTGTGGCATGGGGAGCGCGTGGTCCTGGGGTCACCTTTGGCTCTCTGCTTGCCCTCCCTGCATGGAGCAGGCCCCTTGGGCTGCTCCCCGATGCTGTTCAGCTCGCTACTTTGCCCTCTTCTTGGTCAAGGAGTTTTCATGCTGTTGCTTGTTTATTGTATGACCAAGATGTTGCACAGTTGTGTAGTGGGTTTTTCACTGGTAATATTAGGGTAGAATACTTAGCAGAAGGGCTGGTCACCTCAAGAGGTTACAGTAAAGAATTCGGAATTCTTTATTTCTGTTATTCATAACACTGTATTCATACCAAACTAAATTCTTAATTTCCTGGTACCTCACTCTTACTGTCTCTTGGTAGAAGTAGCGTTGCTTATCTACTAGTTGGCTTGTCACAAAGCTTAAATATATTTTACTTTCTTTCAAGGTTTCTGGATGAAATGAAACATTGCCATTGTGAAAATAATTATTTATGCCTGCTGCAGTGCCATCACACAGTCAAATTGCTGTTATTATACACAAACACCACGGTATATTCACATCTGATGTCTAGAGAGTTCAGGATGTGTAGAAATGCCTGGGGTTATGCTGACACTGGATTCTTCAACACCCTGCTCAACGTTCTTAAGTCCCAGGACATTCAGCAAAGCAGTGATACCTAGAGGCAACTCTTGATGGCTTGTTGGCAAGGTGAAGGCTTATGAGCTTCAGGAGGCTTTTGCTCTTTTTTTTTTTTTTTAAATAAGTATGCAAGGAACAAAAAAACAAGCTGAGAGAATTTCATATTTACCTAGAAATGCACAATAGCTACGAGGCAACTCCAAGCCAAGACTGCTGTTGCCCTAGCTCAGGTGTTGTCTGGAGTCTCAGATGAGTGACATTTTGTACTGCATCAGTGCTCAACAGGAGCTAAGCTGAATTCTTCATGTGTCACTCAGACTAAATGCCCCTTGACTCCAGGGCAAAACCTGCCTGATCAATGCCTGAAGGATGCAGCCCTGAAGTATACAGTTCACTGCTGCTGCCAATTAATTGAGAACACCATCCCCGTCACTGACTAGGGACTGTTTCCATCTTTATAGGTTTTGCCAGTGCTTAGCAGGCTTAACTGAGTTTGGAGAGGCAATGTGCTAGGCAGGGTCTCAGTAAAGAGATAGCATCTGTCTCCAGGAGTCAAAAGGCAGTACCTTTAGGAGCACAGCAAAGAATATGCAAGTCCTCTCACGTTCTGCCCTGGGCCCTATCCATCAGAATGCGTTACCTTCCCCCAAACTTAAACCAAAAAACAAGGTGACTAGCTTTACCTCCTTCTGTTTAACATGCAAACTGCTAAGGTCATCAAAGTCCAGTCGGCTACAGTCACAGAACGTACTTTTTAATCAAGCTGGTCCTACAACATATGCAATAGGTAAAAATGCTTCTTGGCATTCTAGCATGGAAAAGACAAATAGTCACAAATAGAAGGGGAAATAGGGTGTAGCAAATTGCTACATTGCTAAAACCTAATTTTTAAGATTTTGCTTCCAGCCCTGGAGAACTGCCAGGTTGCTTTACAATGCAGTGTTTTCCTTGGTGTTTTGCTTTCTTATTACCAGGTGCTAAACTGGCTAGGCTTCACACTTGCCTCTCACACAACAATCTTAGATCTTTGAAGTAATAATACATGTGTTCAGCTGTTGCACAAATAACCATGTCATGTTTGCCAATTATACTCTGCTTGTCTGTTGTTAACAAACCATGCAATTTCTAGTTTCCTGTAACAAATTCAAGCATAATTATCTTGTAATCTTACAGGTATAAATGTAATTAAACCAGGGAACATAGTAATAATTACTGGCTAGCTACCAAAGACACTATGTTGATCCCAAATGCTTCTGTATGACGCTAATCATGTCACATGGTATTTGTATTTCTCTGATACTTTCCTTAATATCTTTGAGAACAGCCATGTGAAACTGATTATCTTGTACATTATTAACTGGGGCCTTCAATTCAAATTGACTTTGCAGCTTGCAAGGCAATCACAAATCTTACATGAGACAGAGATGTGACAATTTCATTCCTAGATAACAATGCAAATGTGAGACTAAGCTATGAATAACAATTGTAGCCACTCATACCAAAGTAGTTTCACGTTAAATTGCATTGCTTAGTGAGTTTTTTGAGATTGCAGAGATTCCTATGCCCTGCTTCGACTTCCTGACAGGAAACGTCATCTGCCAAACTTCCTGCTTGCCACAGGGGAGGAAGAAGAAGACAATAAACATTTTCTTTACCAGGGCCATTGCATGGCACAGGACATCTGTGGGGAACCGTTCCCAGCTGGGCAGAAAGAACATGAACAAACAGCAAAAAAGGATGAGAAGAGACAAGTGCAACAAGGAGGACAAGTTCAAAACATGTGGGACCTCTGAAAACAATTCACCTGGACACCCCTTCATTTTCTAACACAGTATGAAGCTGAGATGAGCATGATTTTGTGGGTGTCCCTGTACTTTCTGAAGACATAGAACAGTTCAACAAATAGTTTTTAAAGCTCACAGATGTACTCATGTTTTACAGGGAAAAATAAGGACTTCTCAAACATATCCTAAGGTACAGTAGTAATATGTCTTCCTAATAGTCAAAGCCAAAATGTCAGAGTTGTTAGGTCATGTACGCCTCTCTATAGAGGAAGGATAGAAGGTGAAGGCCCAGTGCATCAAAAAGCTATTGCTCATGCAAATGCACACATGAAGGCAGCAATTTTGTCGAACTGTTAACAGAAGCTCAGCTGGCTTTTCATCTCCCTGGGGCTCATTCCCACTTCATCTGCTAATAGAGCAAGTTCTATTGAATTGGTTCTTGTCAAAGTTTGCTAATCAGGATCCAGACTTTCAAGCTGGCAGGAAGCCTTGAGTATGGATTTGTCACAATCATAAGCAAGGCTGGGATATTTTGAATAAACATGGGCTCCCCTGGTGCAGGGCCAATTTGTCATCTGAATATGAGAAGTGTAGTTACAGGTAGTAAATGCCAGAACACTGAAAGCTTGGAGACTCCTGAAAACCCTACCGTGAGTCAGCTCCCCTATCCTGTGAGCCTAAGCAAAGCAAAAGAGAGAAAAATGCTGAACGGTATTTGCATTTCAAAAGCATTTACATTTAATTTAATAATATTTGTAATGCATTCAGTGAATAAGCTGCAATGAATTTCAACAAACTCTTTCATACCTAAGCAAACTTGAGCTCCCAAAGGGGCTGCCAACTCGAGTTAATGGCCCGAGCAAAGCAGACATTTACATGAGGCAGCAGACTGCTGGGGGCAATGATACGGTCCTGCTGCCCACTGCTTGCAATGCCAGGCTGCTGCCCGCTGTTGCCCGCTCGGGTACAGGGCAGCTGTAAATACTGTCTGGGAAGAGTCAGTGGAAGGCCATTCCTTCTTCAGGAGGGGTAGACACCCTCTCATGCTCCCAGGGTGAGAAAGAAAAGAAAACCCGGCTTTCAGAGACTTCTCTTCGCACCCTCCCTTGTCTCTCTACCCCACAGCAGCTGACTTTGCTGGTCCCTCTCCCAGACCATGGCCTCTCACTCCCCTGGGCAGCAGAATTCACTGCTACCTGAGCAGCCAAACAGGAGGACATCTCTTTAAAAGTCAAAAGGCCTCACACTGGCATAGGTGCTGTTTGCATAGCCATGCAAATAAATTAGAGCCTACACAGGCAGTGAAGGGTGCATTAGGCCCAGGCTCTGGTTGCTTTGGTTGCTCTGTTGGCAGCCCGCCAGCCAGCCAGCCAGCTGGTTTTTAAGGGCAGCATGGCTGACGCAGGGTCTGGGACAAGGGCAGAAATGGGGCTCTTCAGCTAGCCAGTGTTTCTTCTGTTTCAGCGCTGATGAACCGGTACCTGAACCCCAGCCAGCCCCTGACACACGTGCTGTGCCTCCTGTAAGCACCAGCTGCACAAAATGTCTCTGTTTGCCATGGGGTGTGTAGGATACACCCTCACCCAGAGCCAAGGACCGGGACCCTCCCTGCCCCGATGGCAGTGAGCAGTAATTTCTGTTATCAGGCCTGGGAGGTGCTAAGCACACATGAGAGGAGGCTGAACATCCCACACTTGACGGCGCCTTGCCCATTAGCAGCTTTCTGTGAACACCCCAGATGTGAGAAACCCGTGTGCCTTTTTCTGAAAATCCAGCTTTTTTTCTTACCTTCTTCAACGCATCATGATGTGCATATTTTGCCGCTTAAGCTCTTTCCTGGCAAGTCCCAGTGGCATGGAGGGTGCTCTTCAGGCCCTCAGCCTCCACAGGTTTCCCGCCTCCTGCGCTGAGAGAGCAGTTGCAGGTGCCTCACCTCTTCATCGCCCACCAGAGCTACCGCACTGAGCTCCTCCGCTCTCTATATGTACAAAAAACAGCTTTGTCTAGTAACGGGCTGGGATTTTTCCCATGTGTAGGGACACTATTTAGCCCCCACAAAAAAAGCCCCCCTTGCTCCCTGAGAGCTGCTGTTTACCTGGGGCTATTGCCCCAGGCCTGACTGGAGCCATGTTGCAGCTGCATCGCAGGCCAGCCCCTGCCCGGCCCTGTGCCCACTGGTCGGGATCTGCCCCTGCCGCTGCCCCATCGACAGACCCTGGCCAGGCCCGCTGCACCCCAGGGTGCCCACTCACCTCGTGGGGCCATGGGCCGGGTATCGTTCAGGGAGGGCCTGCCCTCATCATTGCTCTGCTTAGCTAAGAGAAGTGACTCCTCCTTAGGGGGAGGAGAGAAGTGATTTTCTGTAGGAAAAGTGGCTTTTCCTCTGTAAAAGGCAGCAGAAACAAACCTAGTTTGGTACATGATTTCCTCTGGGGTTTTGTTGTTGCTGCTAATCGCTCTTCTCCTCTTGCTGCTTGCCACAGGTAACTGCTTTTTGTCAAGCACAGCAACCGTCTCATCTTCTAAATGGTGAGTGCTGGACGAAGGATTCATCTGCCTCAGGAAAGTGAGGGTATGTGACCATTCATCAATCCTAGAGGATAACTTAGCGAAGCTAAGCTACTGAGACATCAGCTGTTGCTTTCACAGCGCCTCAGACTTGGCCCTGCAATGAGAAGTCTCTCTGACTAATGGGGCATAAGATCCAGCTCCTCTTTCTCTCCTGACATCTAAACTATCCAAATGGGCAATTTTTGTATTCCATTGTATCACCTTGCTGCAGCCTTGACGTGCTTGGCCCAAAACAGTCCTAAGCCCCCTGACCCAAGACTGCAAACTGGTCTGTTGCCCTGACTCATCCTGAGAGACTGCTTAACTTAGCTCAGACTTCTGTGGTATCCCCAAAGTGATCTGCTCTTGCTCTTCCTTCCCATATGAGGAAAGGCTAGCTCTCCCCAGCACTTCAAAAGCTCATTTATTAAGCTCATTGAAGAAGCACAGTGCAAAGCCTGCAATACGAACTTTCACTAATGTAATGCAATCATTTCTAGCAGTAACTAGCCATACCTAAAGCACATCACGTTCCCCACAACAGTCAAATAAGAACAGCTCTCTGTTGCAAGGTAGAGTCTTGTTTCACTTTGAACGAAATCCTAGCTCGCTTCTAATATAAGACTCTCCAGAGGAGAGAAGGCAGAGCTTTTTCTGATGTAGAACAGCTGCTCCAACTCATTGATTCATGTGGGACACCCAGAAACCTGCACAATGGTGCTTTGTTACAGATGCTGTAACATAGACTGTTAAAAGCAGTTGCAACACGGCATTAGCACCTCAAAGCTTCTACCCAGAACCAGGGCAGTGTAGTGAGCAGGCTGGTAAAACAGCCATTAAGAGATAAGCTCTTCTCTGAACAAATGACAAACCAAACTTGCAAGGCAGACAGTATGTGGAGTTATTTTGATGTTTAACTGGAGGACAACTGAGGTAGAGTGAAGAAAGGTTTTCCACAGGATGCATGTAATGAATTTTGTTGCATGTACCTGGGTCTTTATTTAATGTACACTGATGCAGCTCTTCTGAATTAGATGCAATATTCAAGCCTACTTCCACCTGAAAAAGTATATGGAACAAAACCTATGTCTTCAAGCACTGTTACTGAGCGTTGCTATCCTGACCTCCCTGACTTCAGTGCTACAGCAAGCACGGGCAGCTCACAAGGAACCGATGCCACTGCCTCATGTATATGCAAGAAAGGTCTTAAGCAGAAAGGTCTGGGTATTGCATCTCACTTAAGCCTTCAAACAGACACTTCAGCTGATACATAGATGTTGTGAATGAATTGCACCCCAAGACAACAGTGTATCAGTACCAAAATCCTGATCTAACAAACAACTTCATTCCTCCAAAGGAACCCCAAACCCCAGGAGGTCAAGAAGCAGCTTTTATTCTTGACTAGGTGTAGCTATGAGCATTAGAACATGATGACAAATCTAAGTGCTGATGAAAAATTGCCAGAGGCCCATAAAGCTGCCAAAGAACAGTAGGCAGGCTTTCACATAATTGCAAGTCTTCCTTTCTCAAATGCCCAACCTGATTGACCAATTAACATGTTTAATTCTCTGAGAAAGAGTCTATCATTAACTGTAATTTGTTCTAGTCTCACCGGTCCTTTCATGGCTGCCTCTGGTGAAAGAACCATTATGTATGATCTCAATCTCCATATTATAATGTGGAATTTTTGATAGTTTGCTATAAATAGGAATTGATTCATAAGGAGAATAATGAATTCATTGCTAGTCCTTTACCAACTACTTAATGACTGTCAAGATACATTAAACATCCTTAGCCCAACACTGGGGCCTGAGCTTACTCTTGGCTAACACATCTGACTGTGTTCTGCACTCAATGCATTAATGCTAGGTGAAAAATAGTCTCAGTGACTATGAATAAATTTTAGAGTGCTTTATTTCATCATAAATATTGACCCTGATCATTATAAATGCCTTCCAAAAGAGGTGATCATATTGACTAGATAATCTATCATCATTAAAAAGAAAGATAAAAAAAATTAACAACAAGAAAAACCAAAACCCCAACCCAGTCCAGCATATCATATTCTCACCACACTCTCCTGGTTATTCTTACCTGAAAGAGCTTGTCACCATGCTAGGCCCTGTACAAGTTAAAGGCACTCTTTAAGCTGTACTACTTGCTAGCTGATTAACAAGATAGTATAGATCCATTTGTGTCTTTAGTTTTCTCCAACCTCACTTTCATGCCATGTCCATGCATCAGTGTAATTACCAAAGCGTATTGACCACGACATTTAACTTCAAAATACAGCAGGCATTGCTCGAGGGTCACAGACCACATTCCCTGCTCTTGCCCAGCTTCTCCTTGCAGAACCAGCTGAAAAGATTGAGCCCAAGGTCTGAGAGGACAGAGAAGCTCCTTGATTTTCTGTGCCATCCAGGTGCTCCCTTATGGCAGGCCCATGGGTCCCCAGGGAAAGATGCTGCAAAGGTGTCCAAAAAAAGCTTAAGATCTGGCCATTGCAACAGGGAGAGCCAAGGGGACAGGAAAAATATTGTTGAAGGTGTGTCTCTTACACCAGTGTTCATTTCCAGCTCTTGCATTTACCAGGCCCAAGGAAGAGTATCTGTTATGCTACAAGAATATAAATCCATAGTATGTATTTTTAAAGAAAACCAAGTAGAGCTAGACAATATGGTCTACAGGAAGGGTCTATGATGTACAACTACACTACAGAACATGAGCCTGCATAATGTTTATTGGTACTGTGAACAACCTGGAGGCTTCTCTGTGATTGTTTAGGAATTCAGCATGAGACCTCATTATTCGTTATGTGCACTGGGTACATACAGTGTGTTAATTCAAGAGCATGTTGCCAGGGAGCTCAGGGAGGATGGATGACTACTGTCGAGATTACAGTCTCTCAGTACACCTCCAGGATTATTAGGTTGCTAACTTTTCCTTTTTCCTTTCTCCAATCACTTTAAAGAGGCCAAGAAAGTACAGAAGAATGATAAAGTTTGTGGATACCATCAAAGAGATTTCCTAAGAAAAAAGGGAACACATCCAAACTTTAGAGTCTAGACCAAATAGGAACTTAGGGATAGCTAAAGAAGCCATCCTGAGAAAGAAGATGATAGTGACAATTTTCTGAAGGAGCTAAGGGACTAAGGCACAAGTTACTGAAAGCAGCTTGGTATTTTCTAGTGGAAGTGACTGTTGCAGCCAGACAATTGCTCCAGGAAACTTTGCTTGGACCATTCCTGTCTTTTCTTGCAGGAGCACTGCCAGCTCTACCTGACCTGCCTCCTACCTGCTTGTGCTCAAACAAGGCACTCTGAACCCACCTCTGACCTGTGCCTCCTTTGCTGGGAGCCGACCACTTGCCCAGTTCCTAACAACACACAGTGGAACCTGGTTCCTCACATTTCTTCTAAGGTCCCACCTCATCAGGTAATAACAGCATCAGATCTGGGCAAAGAACATCTGTTTGACACTTCCATAGACTCATGCTAATCCCTGTAATACATTTTTCTGCTATGGTATCTAGTCTCCCACTGATCCGATGATAAATGTCAAATTAAACTTATCCTCGCGATTTTTAATGAAATTCATCCATGACATTTGAATATGGTACAGACACTTGAAGCTTTACTTCGCTTATTTCTTCAATAAATCATGAAGAGATGGAAATAACAAGCCTTGTAACCTGGAGAAAAAATATATTTACCGATTACCAATCAAAGACAAAGGAGAGTGTTTAGTCAATATTCCTGAGGCAAAAGCATTAAAAATATATATTACCTTGTATATATTGTATTATATACAATAAGGAGCTGACATAGCTTGCTGGTAAGTAACACTAAAAACATACATGTTAAGAACTACTGTCTCAGTTTATTGAAGCACTCACCTTTCCCCTGATGCATTCACTAACCAGTGGCAATCCAAGAACTGTAATCCTAGCAAATTAACACTATTTGCTAAATTGGAGAGTGTTCCATTGAAAATAGTTCTTTTCCAGCTATAACAGGCCCTATGTCCTATAAAAGCTTCTTGCATATAACAGCAGTAGAAATAGGAAGAAAATATTGGGAATCCAATTATTTAAATCCTGATTCAAATGAGGCGGAGGAAGCCACAGTAATAAATCATCTCAAAGCACAAAATACACTTTTATGAAAAAACTGGAGTAGGTAAAGAAGCAGCAGATAGTGTGAAAATGGACCCTTCCTGGTGCCCCCAAAGCAGAAATTTATACAATAGATAGATAGGGTCTAATATTTACGCAGGTACTGAAGCATGATATATTCCAATTAAGCCCAACAGCTGTTGAAAATGTCCAGTGACTGTTAGTGTAACAAAGACTCTGATTGCTAAATGACATTTATCTGACAGGGGGATATGTAGGCTTCAGTAACATCATTTACATTTCCCTCTCTTTGATATCCCTTCTTAATGGAAGTGTTCAGTATACAGAAGCAGAAGACATAGGACCCTAAATAATATTCCTCACAGTTGCAATGCCTCGGTCTGCAGCAGAATCTTTCCAGAGGATGCTTAAATCCAAATAATGCCAGCATTTATCAGCAAATATACTATTATCAGGCCAGTTCTCTATTCTGAGAATAAAGACTATTCCCAATATTGGGGCTGTTTTGGGAGCACTGATGAACATCTTTCTTCCTGCAGAGGGATGGGAATGGACAACAGGCTCAGGCAGGAGAGTGGCTGTCAGGGAACAGGACTCTCCTGGGCTCTGCCACCAGCCTGTGGGTGGGGCACCCAGGATAAATCACTTCATTTGTCCGAGCCTCAGATGCCTTAATGATTCAACAGAGATAAGAATTAGAGCTGCCTGAAAGCTTATGAAGCCAAAAAGAAGCCTTGGGTAGAACAGATGCTATTTGCAAGAAAATTCCTATTTTTGTATAAATGTTTTGGCTCTTTGTAATAAAAAATCACAGAAGCCAGATTTTTTTTTCTTATTATTTTTGGCAATGAAAATCCAAAGCTTTTCAATGATTTCCAAGGGAAAAATAAAAAATATTTTCCTTCCCTAAAATCTTATTTTAGTTCTGTGAAAAAATGACAACAATAAGAAAGTAAATCTTTGACTAGGCTTAATGAATCTTATTCATCATAGAAAAACACTTTGGCTGAAAGGCAGGATGTAACAGCCAAATACTGTTACAGATCAACTCTCTCTTGATAGTACAGTTATGCTCAAATTGTAGTCCAGCTGACAGCATCCTGACTTTCACAGGTCAGGTTGGTCACACAGGTGTAGACAAGGTCAAGTTGTGTTGAAAGCACATTGAAGTCCCATGCTGAACCATTTTGCTCCCACTTACACTGACAAGATTAAACTGAGCTGTGTCAAGGTTAAATGACTATTTTGTTTGAGCCAGTGACTCAGACATTAAATAAAATGGAGAGCTGAAGGTACCTAAAATCTCTTTTTCACGATGGTCAAGGAAACCATGCCAGACACCTGCTTATTAAATCCTTGTTTAAACACAGTTATCACTAGCTTCAGTTTCAGGCACAGTAAAGGCTCCAAAAAGAGTGAGGAACCCAGGGCTGTCTTAACAGACCATTAAAACCAGGCAAACATAATCATGTTTTAAACTGCTTTCCTATTCCAAAACAGAAAAGTAGCCTTACTGAACAAAATATCACAGCAACGGCTACAACTACACAACATTAAGAATCATAGAAACATAGAATCATTATGGTTGGAAGAGACCTCAAAGATCATCGAGTCCAACCGTATACCCAATGCCACCATGCTCGCTAAACCCGCTAAACCCACTAAACCATGTCTCGAAGCGCCGCATCTAAATGTTTTTGAACACCTCCGGGGACGATGACTCCACCACCTCCCTGAGGAGCCCGTTCCAATGCCTAACGACTCTTACAGTGAAGAAGTTCTTCCTAATATCCAACCTGAACCTCCCTTGGCGCAACTTGAGACCGCTTCCTCTTGTCCTATTGCTAGTTACCGGGGAGAAGAGCCCAATCCCCACCTCACTACAACCTCCTTTCAGGTAGTTGTAGAGGGCGATCAGGTCTCCCCTCAGCCTCCTCTTCTCCAGACTAAACAGCCTCAGCTCCCTCAGCTGCTCCCCATCAGATTTGTTCTCCAGGCCCTTCACCACCTTTGTTGCTCTTCTCTGGACACGCTCCAGCACCTCAATGTCCTTCTTGTAGTGAGGGGCCCAGAACTGGTCACAGCACTCGAGGTGTGGCCTCACCAGTGCAGAGTACAGGGGGATGATCACTTCCCTAGTCCTGCTGGCCATCACCCAGCTGCGCTGAAAACCTATTAGCAGCATTGGGAAGGAAAGACAAAGGGATCTTCAGAACACGAACACATTTATTTCATAGCACTTTCCCAAAATAGTTTTAATGGACGTGGTGGTTAGATGTTCTTTCCCTCCCAGGGATTTCATTTGGATTGCCCAGGGTAAATGATTCTGATAATGTTGCCTCTGCTTTCTGTGGTTTGTAATAGAGCTATTATTTCCAAATGGACTTTCCAAATAACAGTGGAGATGAGAGCCCATGAAACAAACAACTGCTGTAAGCCTTGGGGATGCTAACTGGAAACAGTGTCACAGGCATCATTTGAATAAGCAGTCAAGAAAATACCCATTTTGATGAATGTGTAGAGGCATTAATCTCAATCATCATTTCCTTCCAAAACAAAGACCTTGGAAATGAGGCACTTGAACCCAGCTGTACACACTGCTTTAGATATGTTCATAATGTCTCTTTCAAAACAGATCTTGCTGGGCTACTTTCCTTGACCTGTCAGAAGAACAGACAATAATCTGAAGTATCCTAAATGCAGCTAATTGGTCTAAACTTTGTCTAGGCACACAACAGAAATAAAAGGTATTTCTCTTTCCCCATAGAAATCAGCTACAGGAATTATTCATGTAGGGAGAAAAGAGTGTTGGTCATTTGACATAAATCAGTTCCCTTTGATGTTTGCAAAACAAAGCAAGATCATAACATATAAGCAGACTGAAATTACTTCTGAATAAATTTATAGACTTGTTTTCATTCATTTTAAAATGAGATTGTAACGTCTAAAAGCAATCAACTGATGGTTTTGGTCCACTTCTGTCTAATCACTGCTTCAATTGATGCATCTCCTAAAAATACTTGAAATTGAAACCGTCGGATGTTAACAATATCTCTTCTTCTGCGATTAGATAATATCCAATCAGTGATTATGGGCAGCAATGAAGCTTCATAATTCAGTGACTACGCGCCACCTATCTTTCCCATTTTGCTGACTGAAGATCCAGCTGTTTCTGGTTCGTATCAATGCACTTCAAAGATTGGCAAGTATAACTATAAAGCTAAAAATAGGAACACTCTGCATCCCACATCAGTCACCCTTTTGTAGTACAAGAATTTCAGAAAGTTCTTGAATGGGACAGAAAGACTGAATGGGATTTATTTTTAATAAGCAGTAGACACTCACACTGGTAATCTTTGTTATATATTTTCTCCAAGTAACAAAAAATGACACCCTTATTGGTAGAGATGGTTTGACACTTGAGCTGCTTTGCCTCCAAAAGAATTATCCTGTACAGGGAGACTCTTTTACCCTGTAGCACCAGTCTTCAGGTTAATACCTGCCTGCAAAGTGGTTTAGGATTTGGTCCATGGAGACAAACAGTGCAGCTGTTTTTCCTTCCTCTGTGAAGGCTTCATCTGTGAGGCTATGTTCGCTGTTTAAACTAGTAAAGCACATGGGAAACTCAAATCAGAGACAGCAGTGTTCCCATTCTACAGATCTTACTGGTGGGACTGCATAAAGACGAGTTAGTACATGTAGCTGTCAAAATGACTGTACAGCAAAATCAACTGGCAATTAAGTAGGCCTGCTTTGAGGATAAAGAACGTTATTAGCTTTAAAATGTTCTAAAGCAGCGTTTGACCACTGACTTCCAAGAGCTGAGGACTGTTTTATCCATGGTGTGTGCACGACAACTCTGCACACTGGGTTAACTCAAGGCAGTTTTTTTAATCACTGCTATTTTTAGATGTCTGTAAATAGGGCTACTTGAAGCAGTGACCATGATTACTTTATCCATTTATTCAGGGTTTGTGCAGTATGCTGAGCTCCGTTGGCACGTATGCTCTTAAGTCACCGAGGCTCATCCATGAATATCCACCACAGAATGCTTGTATTGGTATGTAAGTTCATGTACAATGAATACAAACCTGGCCTCCTACCCAAATCAATTTTTGTCAGGTCTCTGAGGGCACTGCCAGCCATGACTGCCCCTGCACAGCCTCCCCCTGGGCTCCTGTCATCCTGCCCATGGCCCAGGATCACATTTCAGCCCAGGCTGGAGCCATCAGTGCCTGCCCCAGTGACACCACACCAGTGCCACCAGCCCGCACCACCCCTGGCAGTTCTATGCTGGGACATTTTGATGCTGTCAAAAGGAGGGCACACAATATCATGGGCAATACTCCACACCATGCTCCTCAACATAGGGACCACTGGAGGCACAGCATCAGAGAGCACGAGGGCACTATTGACACCTCTTCCACTTCTCAGAGTAGAGGTGCTCCTCTAGATCTACCTGTAAGTCCAAGAAGCTGCTCTGATTTATGGCACACTTGCCTGGCTGCTATCAGCTTTTCTAGGGTACAGGTTTCTGGTCTGTAGCATGCCCAGGTCTTTCCCTCTCTTTCTCCCAGCCCTCCCATGCTGCTGATGCAGTGCAGAAGCAGTGTGGAAAGCTGTGACGTGCTTTCGGGTGGGGAGATCCCCTCAGGTCCTCCCAGCCTCCTTTCTGCTATGAACAGAGACCAAAAGGGCTGCAATCTAGCCTGAGGTACTTCATCTGACTTGTCTCTAATAAATACCACAGACCCAATAGCAAATTGTTGCAGAGAACTATTTATGGTCAATTCACAGCCTGAAGAATAAAGGCCATTGCAGTATTAAAATACTTTTGAATTACAAAGCTGAAGAAATTGTGTTCTGCTTTCAGGGAGACCACATTAAAAAAGAAGCTGCCTTCATAGCATGGCCTTTAGTTGCAAACTCTTGCAAGGAGGGGGAAGCAAAAGTAACACCAGCACTGCCCCCAGTGATCTGCTACAGGGTCTGCCAGATCAGCAGGCTCCGTAGGGCCCTTGGAGCCTGCCTGGGAGCATTATGCTTCCCAGAACTTGCTTTTCCCTAGATTGGCTTCAGTTACTTCTGTGCCTGTTGTTTGTCTCTTGCGGTTGGTTTTCCTTCTTCCATCCCTGCTGGGTGTGGATTTACTACTAGGAGCAATAGTATTGAGCAAGGAATGTAGCCCAGCATTTTATTGCATTGTGCGTGTCTGTGCACACAGACGCATGTCAGCCCGATCCCCCTTTATTTGCATCAGTTTCCCACCATGGGAACTCAGGATATAATTTGCGTAGGACTACCATACATACACCAGCATTTCCTAGATGTGGCCAGATTTTCTAGCCAGAAATTTTATCTCATAGGTTAAAAAGGATGTTCAGACATATTCCTAGGATCTCTCTGCTTTTCTGGGAACTGAGTCAGAATAGTATTTCTGTTTCTGTCCAGACAGTCTAACATTTGACTATGCTGCAGAGCTGGTCACTATGTAAGTACAGATACGCTCTATAACACATTCCTGGTGGGTCCTACACATCTTTCATCTTTGCATCAGAATTGCACAAACCCTCTGTGCAATGGATGTGCAGTGCCTTTAGCATCTCTACAACATGCTGGACCCTCCACATGTGCGCAGCCCAACACAAATGGTTATTAATGAATACTTACTCAGAAAATACCAGAAAACAATACAATAGCCCCAAAATTAAGGAGAAAAAACTCAGAATATATTTAAATCTATCTGAATGCCAGTCACAGGTATGGATCTATACTTCCTTTTAAGTCTAGCATTTTTTGTACATTGGGTATTTGTATCGCACATTGGCACTCAGAGGGCTAACAGGATCTACCTACTAGTCTCTGTCCCAAGGATTGAGTGGCATGCAGAAATATGGGAGAAACCAGCACTGAGACTGGGCTGTCCAAAACATTGCAGCTTCAATTCACAGAGATTGGTGGGGCCCTCTTCACTTTTGGCTCAAAATTATGGTAAAACTAGAGCTGAAATAACTGAATTTACCTAGTTCTCATGGCATGGTTAGAGGACTATACCCATGGATAGGTTATATTGTAGGGACAAAGTTCCCCCGCGTGAAGTGAGGCCATGTTTACTTGTGCTGGAAACAGATGAGTTCTCAGGACTAGGGCAAGCAAATGTGAAATTGGTATTTTCTGAATCAGATAGGAGGGTCAAAGCTGCTTTAGCTCTGCCTGCTTCCTTGTATACCTTTTGCAGCAAAGTCCCTCCATCCTAGGCTGAGGTTTTCCCTAGGTCCATGATACTGATCAGTCCAGGTCTAGATGCTAGATGCATAATCTAGATCTGCTAGACACAACTGTTTCTCTCCATTTCAGCCATATATGGAGCCTTTACATGAAACTATACGAAGCTTCATGTGCTCATAAATTAGCCTTTGCACAAACGAGACTTTCCTCAATTATTAAATGTGCTTTCCTTTTCCCCTCCCTCCTTGATTCTTTTCTATCTTTATGCTCTAGGGAGATTTTCAGAGGTCTTGTGTGAGGATTACAAAGGCAATAAGTGGATTATGGAAAAGTAGCTTTTTGATGCACCCAGTATAATACAAATTAGGATTGTTTATAACGTTATTCCCTTATCCATTATTACTGCGTGTATACTGATGTATTTTGAGGTCTCTAAATAAACTGAGAAGGCTAAAGGTAACTGAATCATCTTAATTGGCACATTAAGGAACGCACTTGCCAAAGAAGAGATTGTGTGTACAATGCTGCTAATATGCAAAGTTTGTCTTATTAGTAAAAGAATCTCTGGAAAAAGAGGTAATCTTGTGCAGAAGGACACAGGACTTCTGCAGGTCTAATTCATTTGTCTGTGAAAAGAGGACTGTTCCTGACTTTGATGACACTGTGGTTTCTTTAGGTTTTAAATTCTTTGAAGCAAGGAGTACCTTCTTACCTAGCCCAGCAGAGTGAGATTCTGAGCTTGATTGAGACCTTAGAATGTTTACCTATTGTTAATTAAGAATAATATTGTTTAACATTTCTCCCTTTATCTATTGGGAAATCTACTGTATATATTCAGTTCATGGTGAATTTAAACAATAAAAATTCTCCATCCTATCACCAGGAATTCCAAAGAATGCAAAACACGGTATTTTATTTTTCGGCTCTTCTATTTCTACTTTTGCCTCTGCAGCACCCGCTGTATTCAGGAAGGATGTTGGTGTCCAGACCTACCAAATGATAGACCAGATGCTCAGGTAGCAGAACCTATGCAGT
>NW_009605859.1:15916-22340 GCF_000690535.1 Cariama cristata | reverse complement strand
CATTCCTGTATCTTTCAGGCAGGTGTACAAAGGGGAGCGGAAATTAAAAATTAATTGCTCTATCATGGAATGAATATATGCTCTGGCATTTGATTGTCTGGCAGAAGTGGTCAGGCAGTTATTCTGCAGTAGTATTTATATTGCTAAGAATGTCAGTAACAAGGTGCTGTGTACTGCAGTGTGTTTTGCTAATGAGTTGATGAAAGGAGAGAGTTATTTTTAGATTGTGAATAAGTGTCAGAAAGTGAGCTCTAAAACTCTTCAGGAGGAAAAAAAAAATCCGCTGTTTTCAGGTTTACTGGTACTGAATGCTATTGCCCTATTTCCTGATAAAAAAATACAGGTGTAAATGTCAAGCCAAGCCAGTGATGACCTCTGACTTCTTTGAAAATAACGTGATTCTTTCAAAAGAGCACTAGGAGAACAGGCTGAATGACTAACTGGTAGACTGTGCCCTCTGGAAAATCCCGAAGACAATGTTGAAATTTCTGAACTTCCAGGAAGGCAGGATGACTTGTACTGAACAGAGATGCTGGCATCTGTGTGACAACCGCTCTGCCTCCCTCCAACACAACAGGCTTCTTCCCCACATCTGGCGCTCAGGGCAGGAAAGGAATGAAGAGAAATCATCCTCTTTGTGCTTTTTCCTCCTTGAAAGCTGAGCTGATTTTGAAGTGTATGTCCATGTTTTCCCTTCTTTTACTCTCTGCCTCCTGTTCCCAAGGGTGTAGGTGTTAGCACAGGGGCAGCTGCTGAAACCCACACTGCCCTGACCTAGGAAAACATTTGGGCTTGGGAGGGTCAGTAGCCATAATCCCTCTGCTGACACCCAGCCTCAGAGACTGCTGCACTTTTTTAGACCCTCTTTGTGGGAGGCAGCAACTGGTCCATAGATAAGGCTAACAAATGAATATAATTCTGTGTGCATTCTTGTGCTTCGTAGTCTTGCAGCTTGTGCTGTCTCATTTCACTGTGGTGTGAAGGGGCAGAAGGTGTTTCTGGGTGAGACTGGAGACCGTACTGCACACACATCAAGGACTACCTGGTACAGGTATCGAGAGTCAGATACAGTTTCTCAACACAAATAGATATAGAGGTATATGTAGCACACACAACTATACGTATAGTAGAAGTAGATATCTCTCTCTTCCTCTGTCAAGGTTTTTAAGGTTTTTATGAGACAAGTCAGCAATAATAACATTAAAATATACTATAATTCAAGCTATTAGAAAGGCTGACTGTGACATTTCCACTCCTGCAGATTTTTCAACCGGGAGAAACCTCGCTGAGGACAGCACGGCAGGCTGTCCAGTGGCATTTTTAGCATGCCTTTTCCCCCCCAAACTGAGACAGGCACCTCAAATGAGGAGCCCTCTGGTCATTAGTTTCCAAACTGGCTTAGGGTCTCTTTCTGCTCTAAGCGACAGTGATTGGGGTGCAGCCAAACTGGAGGAGACTTCTATCACACTCTGCAGACATTACTTAATACTTACTTTCTCTCTGGAAGCTCCTACAGCTTAAGCCTTTCTGATGCCAGGAATTCTCAGCTGAACATCAACATAGTAATAACCACATACTCTCCGTCCCTGTGGCTAACTCGGGCAGATTTGTTGTTGGTTGCTAAAGGCAACTAGTTCTGATTGATGGTTTCCATGAACTTTCCACCAGCAGGGTGGGGCCTGGGCTATTGCATTTCCAGGGCTCTGCAGAGCGGGAGAGGCAATAGGAGAAAAATAGGGAAACTGGAAGACCGTAAAGGTACCTGTCCGAATCGTTCGGACTTCTACTTGTGAGTGGCTTGTAACCACAGCAGCATAGGGTGGCAAAGACTCTGTGTGGGAGTTTGTAAGTGATACTGGTTGCACACTGTATAAAATAAAGTAAAACAAAACAAAACAAGTTTGTAAAGTTCTTTCTAATCCATGAATATTAAACCCCTGCTCTTTTCATTTTCTTATACTAAAGTCATCCTGGTAAGACAAATCTCTTTTTAAATATTTATCAGAAGAAAAGCAAAACAGTATGAAAGAGATTTGCACAAAACTTGTTTATCAGTCCTGGGCGTGTGAGCCTATCTATCAGCCCTTCTGTGACTCTTGGCGTAGTTTTCTCTGTCTGGCTCATATACTTCGACTGATATGAAAGGATTTCAATGTGCACTTGAAACATTTTTCTCTAGATTTATTCTACCAGCATTTTTCTTTAACATGCTTATTTGTCTCTTTTAAGGCCTGCTTTACATTATATAGTCTCTTTGTATTCTGTGCAGATGAAAAGCACATGCATTTCCACTCCTCCCTCATTATAAGGGAAGAAAAGCATCTCATGTGTTCTAAAAAAATGGTGTTATTACAAAGTTTTAGAAAACCTGTTCATGACTCATTGGGAAATAGTGAGCAACATAATTTTCCCAGCTTTGCCTTATACCCGTTCAATCTTAGATCTTTCTGCCAAAAGGGTGCAAACCACTTCTTGTAGGTGGGACTGGCAGCTCTATTGTTAAGATTGCTTAAGTACATTTACGAAACATTAGATATTTCAGCTAAAATTTCCACGCTGAATATTTACCTAAACCTGAATTACATGGGAAACTCTTAGCTAGAAGTTTCTCTTATCTCTAAGACCGGGGCTAGAGTATATTTTGCCTTGTCAAAATATTCTGGTAATTTTTCTCAGGGATGCTTTAATGCCCTTACCCTTTGAAAAAGGAACATGAAATTTGCCTTTGTGAAAGCCTGCACCAATTTAACCACATCACGAGGCTTTGAAAAACTGCAGGCACCATCTGACCAGATCCAGAGACTGCATCTCTCAGACTAGCTGAGCTTGTCAAGGGGCTCCAGGCTAATAGAATGGGGAGGTCCTGGCCTGGCTCCTTCTCCTGGCCAGGTTGTCTCAGCCCCTTCCACATGTCACTTCTCACTCTCATCAGGCCCCACCATGGGCTCCCCTAACTCAGCTGACTAATCCCACAGAGGGTGGCTCGATTAGCTTTCTGCCAGCGATGAGAGGTAGGTCCAAGGGATGTGAAAGAGAAATGGTGGCAACAGGCCCTCGAGAAGAGGAGGCAGGGAGACCTCACACTTGCTGGCAGTGAGCTGTTAGATCAGCACACCAGTGCTTGTAAAACTCAGCCTCAATAAAGCTTCACAGCTTGATTTTCTAAAGATTTACTGAAGCTCATCTGCGCTATGCACCTGGCATCCTAGGGGCAAGCAAGACTTTTGCTTTAGTTGCAGTTCTGGCTTCTCTGGCCTGTGGATGGGGCACTGAAGCAAAGAGCAGGCATTCCTTCCCTCCTGCTTTCCCGGGATTTCTCTCCTCCTGAACATACCCCATGAAGAAGGAAGATACCAGAACTGCACAGCAGTGTGAGAAGCAAGATGGGGAACAAGAGAAGGAGATTAGGCTGTGAGACAATATCTAAGGCAGAGGACAGAGACCTGAGGTTTACAGAGGCTGGACTGGGTGCCTGGGGTAGCAAGAGGGGAGCTGGGCATGACATGGGAGTCAGAATGTGGGACTGGAGTCTGGCTATCAAAGACACCAAGATTTGGGGCGAAAAAAGATGCTGAGACCGGATGAGAATTCAAGGAAGGGTCAGTAGGGATGAATGTCAATGTCCTGGGGAGGGGGGCTATGCTGGCACTGACTACGTGGAGGAGAAAGATGGCTAGCTAAGTGAGGAGAACAGGGGTGGGGAAGAGACAGGACTTGGTGTATGTATGTATTGCACACACAATTTCCATTGCCATTCCTGCAGATACACCAAACTTACCTTAAATCTAACTGCTAAGTGTAGTTGTGGCCCCTGGGAACTCCGTGTGGTTTGCAAAACCCACCCAAGATGATGGGTGACTGCACAGGCAGCACTTTGCTGAGTAGCATCCCAAGAATGAAAATGAGACGCTTGAAAGACCGTATTTCAAAAAGACAGGTCGAAGACTGTGCCCACTAAAGCACATCCCTGTCTGGAGCCTGGAGAGCAAATCAGGAGTCCACTGTTTTTCTGCTGTCAGCAAATACCTGCTCCAAAGTGCGTCATGCCTCTCCAGTGTTCATAGTGTTCAGTGTCCATGCCTCTCCAGCAATTTCATAGTCACTCCTGGCATTTCATAAGCCCAAATAGCAGAAATGCTTGAGCAGAAGAGAGGGTTCCCCCTCCTGCTGCTGATCACTCTGGATAGCTGCATGATGCTCTGTTAACAAGGCTTGGAGGGGCAGAGGAAATGCTAATCCAGTGTGAAAATAGGTACTTGAAATTCAGAAAACTCCAGTTCTCAATATATATAATCTTACTTCATGTTCTTTATGCATATCACTATTAGAGTAATAGCTTTTTATTTCTGTCCTTGTGACCCTTAGTACACAGAGAATGGGTGTGCAATAGGGACCAGTTTGGTCAGGTTTATTTAATGAGGCCATTGCTTTTCCACAGGAAAAAAGTACAAGGTCATGGAAGTAAAGACGAGTTCAGAGCGGCTGTGAACAAGGGACCAGATAAAGGTTTCAGTGACCGTGTAGCTATGGCCTTTCCTGGCACTTAAGAAATTGTCTTTTCAGAGTAGAAATGATCTTTTAATGGTTTGTTTAATGTTTGTGCTCAGTCACACTGTTATGCCATACTGCCTTATAACCAATCCCTAAAGGTTTAAGAGCAAGTTTGACCCCAAAACTGCTGTGTTGGCTGCAAGTTCCCAAGATTTCCCTTAATTTAGCAGCCATGAAAGGCTGTTTGAACTAAGCCATGGGACTGACCACTGAAGCAAGTGAACAGATGAAACAAGTGCTCATACAACCTGTTCCAGCAGTTCTGCTTACATTGCTACATTTCAGCTCTCAACACCTCAGCATGGCTGCTGACTAGATTAATTCAATCACTTTCAAAACTGACCAAATCGGTGCAAATCAAAGGGCAGACCTCAACTGAGGAAGCTAAGCTAACTTCATGTAGGCTACCAAGCATTTTCCAAGAAGCAGCAGCTTTGGATTCTTTGTCATTTGGAGTTGGTTTTAATCTATGATTCAGAATTGAAAGTTTCTGTTTCATATTATTAACATCCTCAGATATTTAACCTTGGAGAATTCTGTTTTTTCCAAACTGTGACAATTAACAATTTCTTTCCAAAGCCAAAATGTATATGTAGGCTTGTCTTTCTGCCCACCAAACCAGACAATGAACACTGCAGCCACTCTGATTAATAATGTCCTCAGTTAAGGCTCTCTGTAGAGGAACCGAACCAAATGAAACAGTGACCCAAACCATTAGACAAACAGCCACGTCATGTTCTTCAGGTCAGGCACTACCAACGCTTGGTGAGTTTGGGGCTGAGGGAGAAAGCTGACCCAATACACAGAAGGGACCTTGAGTTCTTTTGAGCACTGCCTCCAGGTTGGATGTAGTTTAAATTAAACACCAAAATAATGTCCCTCACTTGTTTCCCAACCCCTACGATGTGCCACTGTTTCAGAGAGGACTTTGTTGCTTTCCCAAGTCCCTAAAATTCTGTTACTGTCTAGCTATCAGGTGTTACTGCAGGGTGTAAGGATGGTGACAGTAAGGCCTGTTGTGGTCAAGCTGTTCGTGGTGGAATGACAACTCTTGACCTGTGATTTTCAGTTCCCATTGTATCCAGGTGGGATATATTGCAACTTTGAAGAGATTTTTGTAGTGTTCTGTCTCTTCACATCAAACAGATCATCATCACTTTCATCCACTGCTCTTTACGGTCTCACGAAGACTATTTCTCTTGCAACCATATCAAGCACAGATTTTTCACTCCAAAGCCCCTCAGCCATCGACTCCCGTTACCTGTCAGGCCTCACCTTCAGCCTTTGCCCTGGACTGCCTCCCTTCATCACATAGCTCACCAAATCCTTCCTTCACATTTTTCTCAGCAGCCCGTTGATTGCTCAGTGCACCATCCAAAGCCTTTTTCACGTTGTGTTTTATTAGCTAATATATCACGCTGTAGCTATAATATGCAGAATAGCATTTCACTGCATAATTTCAAAACTGGGCGCATTCATCTTTTCCCCAGTCACAGCTCAGAAAGCTCCTCTGAATGGCTGATCAGTGAGTCAAGAAGTTTATTACAAGGCAAACAACATACCAAAGTAAAAGCTATAAACACAAAGCAAATCGCTTATGGCCATTATTCTTTCTGGTATCAAGAGTAATACAACCTTCAAAGCTGTGTTTGATGGCCTGTTCCTGGCTCTTTCTGGTCTTCTCAGGTTGTCATTCTTGTAACCCTCAATAGAGAGTAGAGATCAGTTCAAATTTGCTAGAATAGAGTATGTCCCAGAAGAAAGCATGGATCTGGATCTCAAGTTTGCATATGTTGCTGTATAATTTTATAATGTTATATTTTGATGGTCCTGGACACACTGCTTCCCCAGGTTTTCTAAGGTACTCAGCAGG